>NW_005842531.1:569095-571468 GCF_000455745.1 Alligator sinensis
AGGAAAGAATGAGTGGGAAATTAAATTCTTCCCACTTGTGTCAGATCTGCCCTTATATAAACACATTAACAGTAATTTCATGAGGCGTCAAACATAGGAATAAATACTGAAGGATAAAATAATGAGGTGTTGCTATTGAGCTGAACTGTTGCAGCTAATATTACTATTTATGAATTATGCAGCCTGAAAGAAGGCATATGTTACAGCACTCAAACAGTTGCTTTGCTTGTGCTATCTGATCATTAAGCTTCGGATCTCTAGGTAAATCCTTCTTCCTCCCAGCTACAAGGGCCAGTACAATATTTAAGTAAACACACACACACACACACACACACACACACACACACACACTCACTCACTCACTCTAATTTGCTCATAGGGGGCAAATTCATAGAACTCTAGTGAAGACAATGACATTCCACCAGACAGTAACTTTGAATACTATCCTGAATAGGCATTCAGTTCCTTTTTTAGAATAATAGCACATTTATTTAGGGTCTTGGCTTGAAGCTTTAAAGTCACTTGCATTATGTAAACAAGAACATTTTGTTTGTAATTTGCTAAATCTATTACTGCCATATTGGGTCTCCAATGAAACTTAAGGTTCATTTAGTGCACTGGCATCTGGTTCTGATTTAAAATAACTTTCTTCTTCACTTAAAAACAGAAAATTACCTAAGTAGTCTTTTTACAGAGCCTGAACCAGCCTTCTGTTGGAAGGCCAAAACGGCTCAAATATTCATTCATTTAGCAGGCCAGACTGATCCCTGAGGGCTATTTTTCTCCCTTTTATAGTTAAACTGTGCTCTGAGGGCAGTAATATAGAGAAATCTGATTTAAAAAAAATGGGATGACAAGAGCATGCTATTTACTTGGGGTGTGGGGCAGGGGGATAATTGGCCTAAAAGGCAGACATATATAAACCCACTGACAATCACCACAAACTGCAGCTATCATACCGAGGAAAATGTACAGCAATGGATTATTGGTAGACTTGGTTTCTCTGGATGCAACTACATGTGCACTTCACTGTGGAGCTGACTAATTAGCTTCACAGGAAAGTGTCACCATCTACATGTGCATCCATATTAGGGTGCAGTACATTAATTAACTCTGCTGTAGGATGGTAGTGCCTGAGACAAGTACTGTCCTACAACAGAGCAGTTATGTGCAATGAAACGCACATGTAGACGGTGACCCAGACTGGCTGGATCACAAGAGTGCCTGCCACCTAGCCCCACACTGTAGCACTCTTTTGCTTCAGTTAGCCTGATGCTACCACCCAGCGCCCAGGGCTGAACCCCTGTACCCCCTGCCAGTCCAGAGCTGCTCTGCCCCAGCTCAAATTGCTACAATCCCAGGTGCACATGTAAACGCTCCGCCCAGGAGCAGCTGACTCTGGTGCAAAGTGCGCAGGAGTTTATTCAGTTGAAGTGATTGCATTTGTAGGTGCACCCTGTTAGAAGTTTTATCGACAGCAAATTTGATTTGCCCCATCCTTCCCAAATTTAAATCCCTCCTCCTCATTTTCCACCAGCTTTAATTCTTATACATGTGATAGTATTTGGGAAGGAGCTACAAAAAATGTGTAAGAAACCATTTGGAGTCCCTTCCAGTCTTAAAAGGACACTTCTACAAATATAACTATGCTATTTATAAAAGGTCCCTGAACGATCAGAAAATAACTGAAATGGTTTATAATATGTGGTACCCTGGGTGGATCCAGGACAGCAGTGATGGCAGTGTGGCACAGTGAAGAGAGCTCATTGTGCATGAGTCAAACTTTGGAAGTGGGTGTAGCTGCCCTCCTCCCCTTGCTGTGATCCTGGATACCAGTGTGGCATCTGCTCATGCAACCCTGGAGCCTGGGGGTAAGCTCTGCCACTCTTCGCTTTTCTTTCTCTTCTCAGATGGCAGGGTTCAGCCTCTGGGTTCTGGAGCTGTGTGAAAGCAGGGAAACATCTTCTCTCTTCCCCTGCTGCTAAATTTGGGTGGGTGACAGGGGAGGAGAAGGGAGAACAGCAATAACACTAACCTCCTGGACTCCAGAGCTTCATGAAACCCCATGGCAACAGCCAATGAGCTCATTTTGTTCATAGCCCAGGCAGACCTCCCAGCAGGTGCTGCACTGACATACCAGTGAGCTTAGACAACTCACTGTGCATGTGGCGCACAGCCAAAGGGGGTGGAGACCCCTCTGGATCCACTCCCATGTGCCACTGAGTGCAGATACTATTGACTTTTCAGGGTTGTGTAGTCATGAGGAGCTATGTTATAAGCATAGCTCCTTAATAACTTAAATGAGAAATCCTCCTTAAAAAGTAAATGCATCATGTAGCTCATCATGTTTTTGCTTTTCCTCAGTCCTGCTGA
>NW_005842531.1:571499-580794 GCF_000455745.1 Alligator sinensis
TTTTCCCAGACCACATTTCTTGGGACTTTCTGTAGCATGAAAAACATATGGAACTTTCTGCCAACTCCTTAAGTCTTGCAGTCTGGTATGATGGCTCATCAAAGAACTTTGGGTTTTTATACATATATATATGGTAATAATAAAATTTGTGTGTGTGTGTGTGTGTGTGTGTGTATGTGTAATTTTATTATTACCCTATTTTCTCCAGAGGATTATCATTTTACACCCTGTGTGTGCTATGATTTCCTTTCCAATAGATTTATATTTAAGATGCTAGAAAAGAATTCCAACTCCGGAAACAATTTGGAAACTTAATTCTATTTTTAAGTTCCAGAATAAGCATCAGCTTCCAAAGCATAAAACCCTGAAGCTTCATGATAATTGAATTTTTTCAACACTATGGGTGCGCATAATTCATAAATAAAGTATGCATCTGGTGAGAATATATTGCTTCTTTATTTTAACTTTCTTTTGAGTTTCTGAAGTTTCTAAGGCTTCCTCATAACAGCCAAACCCCATTCAAGTGTGCTCTGGATACTAGTTAAAATATTTTTGTTCCACAGTTAAGCCCCATATACATTAATCCCTGCCATATTTAGAGTCCATTTTTCATATTACCACCCCTAGATTTCAAACAAGTTCCTTGTATTCTGAAACCATAGAATTAAGGCCTTAAAATACAGAAGATATAGGTGGCGTCTTGTAGCCACCCTCATTGCTTTCACTGGGAAATTGAGTTTAAAGACAAATAGTTTAGAATATTCCGGGGTTTTCCTAACTCTTTCTTTACAAAGTCCTAATAAATCCTCATAAATAAGGTCTGTTAATCCCCATTTTCGGTCCCCAATGTAGTAGTCCCCAGTAAAGCCAGTAAGAGATTTGCTCAAGTGAAGCTGCAGACTTTGGGCAGCAGCTGTTAACAAGCGTCTCTGACTAGAACTTTTCTGAACGTTTATTTTGGATTAAAAAGCTAAAGAATATTTCCGATTTCAGATTCATTTAGGTTTATCCCCAATTATAGAGATAGGTCTAAGACTGAGATTTAAACTTCTGGAAGGTTCTTGAGAAGCATCTGCTTAACTGTGCTGTTCTAATTCGGGAACATTTCCAGCCAGAACTACTGAGCCACACCATTGTCTATTTTGGGAGTAAATCCATGAAAGGACATAAAACATCAAGGGTATGTAATAGAATGAAGGAAGAGGAGTGTGACCACGCAGCCTTAGTCTTCTTGGATGCAATGAGTAAGGGTCCAGGATAACAACAGGCCATTGCTGCTTCTACTATGTGGGCACAATTCTCTTTAAAGAGGGAAATTTTGTCTTGGCTCCTCAGGCACTTAGCTTTGGCCCAAAGATGGAGTACAGGCTCCTCCTCTACAATTTGGGAAGCTTTCTGAGAGACAAACATTACTGGTAGCCCAGCTTGTAAGTACTTGGGAGAAAGGAAAATGCATGATCCAACTATAGAAGAGAAACTGAAACATCTTAATAGTTCATCTAATCCAGCTTTCTTGCCTTGAGCAGTGAACTTTGCTGCATACACTACAGAAAGGAAAAAGAACAAGGCCTTTTAATGCACTTGGTAAGTGACTTCTCAGACCTCTCGATTCAGTTTCCTTTCCTCTGGCTGAACCCTCTGGAAGCTGCATCCAGTTTTGTAAGAGCTGATAGCTTTTTTTGGTTATCTATACACATGCTCAGGGGTGGGGTGTTTTAATTACTGTAGTTCCTGGACAGCCGCTCTAATTAAAATGGTTCACTGTCATGTATTAAGTCCCCACGTTTCAAAATGGCTGTGGGATGCTTTATCTAAAGTGCATTCAGTGATTAAATCGAGTCTGCTCTGACACGTTCTAATTACAACGTTAATGAGCACGTCTATTGGCACTCTAAGGGCCAACCAAAATCCAATCCACAGAATTGAATAGGAGCATTCTTGTCTTTTACAGCCCCAGGATTTGTCTTAAGAGTTTCTGCCCTGCATCCTATAGCTGTTTTCCTTTGGGAAGAATAGTGACATTTCTTCAAAGTCGAAAGTATGTTACAAAAAAAAAATCATAGTGATGATGCTCTCCTCTCTTAACAATACTAATAATGTGCTCATATTAACGTGCAAGTCAAATTAATATAGTTGGAAAATGAGAAACCTCTGGAAAGTTCTCCACAGGAAACTTTATGGCTCATTGTTTCTGTCAATTAGTGCAATATGACTGAGATGCTGAAAAAGACAGCTTCTTACCAGTGTTTTCTAATAAAATCAAATAAACGCTATATAAATGAACACATATTTTTCTCTGTCTGCTGGCTGGCAGTTTGCCCTGACCTCCCCCCATCCTTCCTGCTATAGTCCCTCTGTAGGTAGTGACATGCTCTACTCTTCATGTTAAAACTCAATTCCCTACCCCGCTAATTTTCCTTTTCTAAATTTCTCACTTCTTTCTCCTATCAGTTCACCCTTTCTCCCACTCAGGTGCCATATTAAAACTAACCAACAACATCAGAAAAGCAACATTCACTAAGTAAACTTAGCTTGGCAATTATCAACTGCCACTCCAATTCCTGTGGTCCCAATCCCACAGTGATCTCTACACAGATGGACCCCTGTCCTCAACAAGGCCTTTGTTTATACCATACACTTGTATCCTCTATCTTTTTTCTTCTGTATTTAGGGCCCCATTACACAGCCCAATTACACCGGACTTTTACACTGGTATAGATGTGGAACTGACATGAGAATATAAGCATATAATTACCACCATAGTGGATCAGATCAATGGTCCATCTAGCCTAGTATCCTGTTGCTGATAGTGGCAGAAGTAATATTATACAGGGAGATCATTAAACTGGATATTTCTAGAGTGAGCTACCAACTATTCAATACCCTCCTTAGCATCCACCATTTATTGGGTCAGAGATGCCAGAAAAAACATCTCAAACACAAGGTATTCTCTTACATCTGGCTATCACCCAATCTCATGTAGAATTACACTTTAAAGAATAAACGGTAAAACTATACCAATGAAAGATATATTCACATATATGCTATGTGTCCACAAGTTAACCCAGGGTGCTCATTTAGTTCATGCAAAAAAGCTATTACTGACTCTCTGTCACCTAGTGGCAAAGCACAGTAATAGCAGCCTTCAGTCTGTTACCCTGGGACAAACTAGTCCTCTAGGCGTCTATTCTGGAACTTGGTGTTATTCACATTTGTGTACAAAATGGATGCAAATAACACTGGTGCAAACATGATATGTGCCTAGGACCTTGGACTGCCAACTTTCTAGGGTAAGGACTGTGTCTTCACAGAACTTTGTACAACACCTAGCACAAAAGGGCTCCTTATCTTCTATGGCCATGTACAGACATTTATTTTATACTAGGAGACTCGCTGCTGTACACAGATATTCAGGATTTTTCTCCCGGAGCAAAAATGGCTGCTTCAAAGAGAAAAATAACCAGAAAACAGCCAGGGTTAAATGGCTTCTAGAACAGCTTTTTCTGGGATATTGAACTTCTGTACACTTACTAGGATGCACCTTGGACACTATTGCAATACAGATATAACTAATGACAATGGCTGAGAGAAGACCCCTTTCCTATTTTCTATAGCTGGGTTCCAATCTTTCCCTTCAGTGGTAGAATCATAGTGCATTTAAAAATAAACATGCATATTTTGATAGGTTTTTAAAATATGAGGCCATTATTATAGTTGGATTCAGACACCACTGGGTGTGATGTTGCTGCACAGTTATGATCCCCACCCTTAGGTAGCTGCAGGCGCTGGGGATTTATCCACGTGCTTAACAATGAACCTAGGTGAATCTTTGTAACACAATGCTATATGCTCCGTCATGTTTTATGGATTAAGTAAAACATTTAATCTTGTATTTCTAAGATAGACACACAAAAGAAACAGGGGCTTACTGGGAGCAATATTAACATCAGCCTGGCTGTATGGAACTTAAGTAAGAAAGACCACAATAGGCCTGGAAGTGGGAGAGTGGCGGGTGATGGAGGCAGCACAGAGCTGAGGATGTGGAGGAAATTGTTACTTGACCATGTATACAAAAGGGAGCTTTTAACACTGCTTTACATTCTGCCTGATTGTCTCTTACAATCAGTCCAAGTCTTTTTCAAGAGAGAGATGAAAAAAGCCCCTTGATATCCCACAAATGGAATCCGTAAAATATAAAGATAAGGAATGAAACATTTCCTGAACTGACACATATTTCCTTTTACAAATAGAAACAATACTTTCCATGTACAGTACTGAAAATGCATGTGCCATGGAACTGTCAGATAACAAAGTCATCCCAAAGTATTTAGGGCCTGAGCACAGTCCCTGTAAACCTCATCACAAGAGATGAGATACAGAACAACCCACTGGGTCTTTCACTCTCTGCAAAAGGGAGTGACAGCACATAGAAAAAAAAGAGAATGCAAGAGCTGAACATATAGTCTCAAATAACAAGGAAGAATATTGTGGAAGGATCTGAAGAATATTCTGGTACTGGGATTTGGGTTATCTTATATCTAGCTAGGGATAGGCAGATTCTAGGATTTTAGTTAAGTTAGAAAAGGATTAAAGATAATAATAACAAAAGATGAAGACGTAACTACTGAAGGAGAGAAGATTATTTTAAAAAATCCTTAAAGATTCTAACCTTTGCTATGCCAGGCCATTGCTGGCACTGAATAGGAAAATAACGCTGGGCATTATTTTAATTTACAGTAGGGCACCCCTGTTCCATTACAGTATAGAAAAATTGAAAACAAGTCAGGTTCTCTTACTTTGGCTCACAAAGTCCTAAAAGTAATAATATCAATCCTTAAGCAAAGGAAACGAATACTTGTTCTAACAGCATAATACACCCATAAATGAAATTAGGGGATACTCTCCTTATCTCAATGCCCTTAAATATCAGGTTCAAGTGTTTACCAGTAAACAATCTGCCCAGAGATCTTAAATGACAAGTCCATAGATATATTTCTGAAATAAAAATATTTATGTTTCCAAGCTGTATTGCTTTGTACCTGTTTTTGTTCCTCTCCTAAGCCATCCCACATTGATGCTACAATTTTAGAGACTTCACCAAAGGTAGCATTTGGGTTTTGGCCCTTGATGGCTGCTTGGGTGTCTCGAAAAAATAATGCATAGGCAGACACAGGCTTCTGTGGCTCATTAGGGTCCTTCTTCTTCTTCTTTTTGGGTGTTTTGGGCTTCTTTCCCAAGTCAGAAGCAGGCCGCTTTTCTCCTCCGTTAACCTGTAATACAAGATCACAAAAGCATTACAGAGAAATCCATTAAGCTGAGGACTAAACAAAAGCTCAATTTATTAGTGAGGCTTCTACAATCCAGACACAATTTGGATTTTGCAGGAAAAAATGGCGTATTAATTATGCTCTTTTGATAATCCACATGTTGACATCACTTTCCATGGTTTCATCTCAGAAATGCATTATAAATGTTCTAGATTACGTAACGTGTTCCCTAAAACGTTTTACATTTTGTTTTCATAAAATCATGATCCCATTTGTAATTCAGCCTCTAATTTTTTATCTTTTTTGAGTCTTACTGCTAATGGTGATTGCACGCCTGTAATGGGTAAAGCCATTATAGATTTCATTAGATACTGACCACCAGTTCACTCACACAAACCATGTAACAAGAGCAAGAACATTTCTATCATGAATTTTTCTTTCCTTTAGAGGATTAGTCAAGCCAGTTGAATTCCTACCGAAGCTAGTAGGAATCTTTCCAGTAATTTCAAGAACTGGATGAGAAACTGAAAGATTTGAGATACAGAGAAAGAATTAATTTAATTGTACAGTTAGTTCAAAATAAATACGAATTAAATTTCAGCAAGGTGGGCTCAAAATTTTTGACCTACTTAATTCTGCTTCTCAGATTTAACTGCAACCTCTAACTCTGCTCATGTACGATCAGTTTCTTAGGGCCAAAATAAAGGACTGAATAAAGTTCATGCTGACAATGAATTAAAAGGATATGTGTGTGTGTGTGTGTGCGCGCGCGCGCACACACGCTTTAAAATGTCCCCACCTCTCATGGATAACTGTGAAAACCAAGGAGGCACAAATTCATGGAAATCCAACTTTCCTATTGACTGGAAGATTTTGGCTTAATGCACCTGCCCCACATTTAATAATTTAAAAATATTATATGAGGGGGGGAAGAGTGTTACCAACATATAAACATGATTTTTATCACATACCTGTTTTTCTGTTTTTAATGGTGTGTGATCAGGTGACATGTCAGATCACAGGTGGTTTTAAAGTAGGTCTGCTACATTTTTTTGGAAAAAAGGGAGGCATCTACATGAGATGCTTACTGAAGAGTTCCCTAATTAGCTCTGCAGTAAAGCGTCACCATCTACACATACAGAGCTATTAGACTGAAGTGAATTAATTAATTCCGCCACAGGTTAGTACTTGTAAATATAAGTACTATCCTATGATGGAATTATTTACTGCGCTACAATGAACATGCAGACAGTGGTCGGGACTGACTGGGGCACAAGGGTGCTTCCGTACAGGGGCTACCTGCCAGCTAGCCCTGCGCTGAAGCACCTTTGTGCCCCAGCCAGCCCCGCCACAGCACGCTGAACCAGGTCGGAGCAGCCCCAGGCCAGTAGGCTGACCCCCCAGGCCTTCTACCAACCGGGGCTGCTCCACCCTGGTTCAACATGCTGTGGTCCTGGGCACACATGTAAGCACTGTGCTCAGGAGCAATAAACTCCAGTGCAAACTGTGCTGGAGTTTATTGCATCATATTAATTATTCAAGTGTAGACGTGCCCAGGAAGTGTAAATAATTATATAGGGTCAGAAAGGAGTAAAGTTAGGAGATTTTGGTCTTTTGGACTTTTAAAGCTATGTGATGACTATAACTTGAAAAATAAATTTGCCTGTTTCCTAGGCACCTGCACTGCTATTGAGTGGATTTTACTTAATAGTTGTGGAAAATACTAGATGCACCTCAGAAAACAGGGAAGCAGTAATAAACATAAGCAATGTGCTGCTCATTATTACTGTTTGTGCCCCAGATTCTCACTCTTACCTCATCCTAATCTGTGGAAATAATACGAATAAAGTATGTACAAAGACATGCAATGTGCCCATGTGCAGATCCACACACAGAGCTCTGAAGGTAAATTGCCAGTGCCGTTCCATATTTTCCATGGCAAAGTAATAGTTCACAAATTCCATGGGCAACAAGGCTTGACAACATTACAGCCACAGTTAAAGTTTTTACTCTTAATGTTTTTAAAGGTTTCCCTCTTTTTCTTTCTGTGTTGAACATTGGGTTTTACAAGCCCATACATATTTAGGGTATTCTGATGCCCACACTGCCATTTAATCAAGTGGTATGTAAACTATAAAAAAAGCACAAAAGGTCTTTTAAATAGTTCTACAAACAGCTCCGAGAAGTTATTCTCTCTCCCGATTGATCAAGAGGCGTCAAAAACCCCACTGTTAAAAAGAGAGTGCTCACTGGGGAAATTCTGTTTGTTTTATAAAAAATAATTAAATAAAAAGAATTCCAGCACTGATAACCTTGGAAATGGCTGAGATGATGGCCTACCTTATGTTCCCATCAGTCTATCAGCTTCATAGACTCAACTGCTACCACCAAAGCAGAGACAGATGGGAAATAAAATAAAACACATATATATTCTGCTAGGCATAGACTTGTGCCTCAAATTCCCTAGAGGTGTAGTTAGCTCATGGTAATCCACCTCCTGTCATGCCTTATTGCTTAATTATAGTGATGTATTTAACTTATTTATCACAAGAAAGCAATAATCTTTCACTTTAAAAAATGTGTGTTAACTATGTTGCACACATAATAGATCACAAGAATATCTAGTAAAGGATTTAAGACTATCAACTAAGGCACATCGTTGATATCTAAATGTCCCTTGAGAAGTTCGAAAATGTCTATAAGCATATTTAAAATAAACTGCAATAGTACCAAAGCCTTTAATGGAGCTAGGAGAGCTGTTTTATGCCCACTATCTTGCAGTAATCGCTGTAGTTTAAAATAGATTTTAATCAAGCACCATCTGCATAATAGGCTGAACAAACAACATAGACTTCTACTTATGACTCTTATCATATAAAGTAAATATTGTAAAACCTCTACCACAAAGAGAATATGAGGCAGCAGTTCTTGGGTAATCACGTTTCTGTTAGTTAATTTTTGATACTTGCAGTCCTCTCACTCTCTTTCCTTTAAACTACACTATTTGAAATTCTCTCATAAGTGAAATTCAAATGAGTATGAAAAAACCCACCATCCATCTACTGAGAAATACATATTTGCAAACCTATAACGCTTCTAGCATTTCACAATTATGCTTAGCAATAACAGAATACATGCCTAATGATCCAACACTATGAATTATGGCAAGAATTACATAAATACAGTATTTGAATTCTGAAGTGGTCAGAATAAAATGCACAATAAGTGGGCACTTTATTTAAAATGGATTTATAGTTACTTATATTACTAACTTTTTTTAAGTTCTCCTGTTTCTTATTTTAAATCCAAAAACCTTAATACTCAGTGTAGGAGAACTGTGAATTCCTTAAATTTTGGATATATCAAGTCCTACACAAATTAACACCTTGGGCTTTAGAGTAAAATCCAGATAAACCCCTCAGATACTTCCAACTTGGATGTCAGAATACCTAAAAATTAGGCATCTGGCCCCAAAAGGATGATTCAAAGAAGCAAGGTTAGGTGCTAGGCTTCCCATACAGTTAATGAGAAGAGGTAGGCATTTCTGAAGAGCAGGGACAATTTTAGACACTGAGCAGGGAGGAATCTAGAACTAGTCAATAGAAAGTATTATGGCCACAGGATATCTGAACCCTTGCACCTCTCTGGAGTTTAGGTGCTTGACTCAGGTCTGTATATTACGTGCTACTCAGGAACACCAGGTGCTCCTCTTCAAGTTGGTGTATGGTGGTGCCACCTCTGCCCACCTCTTATGTAGCAATCTTGTGGTTTGATCACTTTAACCTGAGGGGATTTACTTTCCTGGACCCTGGGCAACTGAGAGACAATTTTCTGGACAACTGAGCCCCAACAACTAAGAAACATAATTTATGCATGTGTGTATAGGCGGGGTGGTATAGGCCTTTACACCTCCCATTGAAGTTCAGCCACTGTGCAACCAAAAATACAAAAGCCTTCAAATCAGAGTAAGAAAGTGAATGAAATTGCAAATACAAGCAAGAGGTAGCCTGAAGCCCAATGCTGAGGTT
>NW_005842531.1:580804-585707 GCF_000455745.1 Alligator sinensis
TTCTTTGACGAATGACTGTCTAGTGTAAAAGGCACAAATAGCACTGGGATTAGGGACTGGAATTAAGTACGTCCGCCTCATCAGAAATTGTGCTTTATCAGATGACTACAGAGCCATATTCTAACTCTGATTCTTAACCTTTTCAGACTCAAGTCCCAACTTGTTAGACTCAAGGCCCCCTTTGGAAAATACTCACTTTTGGCTTTCACTTGTTTCTTCACTATGGAAAAATAATAGAGCAATTCTTCTGTTGAAGGAACTCAGACTGCAGCAGATTGGAATGTTTTTGACATTACAGAATCCTATTAGTGATCTCTGGGTTTATTTTGTGAACCATGTATGTGTTTGCACACCTAATAGTTGCTTGGCAGCCTGCTGCATTCTTGAAATGATCTCATGGAAGCACTCTAGTTGAGAACTGCTGCTATAACTTGAGATTATTAAACAAAAGGTATACAAAAGACCTCCATTAGTCATTTTTTTAAAACAAAAGTGACCAAGGCTGCTATGAGCTGTACTAAACACAATATTGATGGAAATTTGGTATGCTTTGAGCACACCTAATAGATCCAGACTCTCTGGAAACCTTACTATTCTGCAGGGCTGTGCAAAGCTTTGGTCCCCAATTCAATTCGGTGGAGATTCGACCCAATTTGGTGGTCAGATCTCTGGATCAGAATCAAATCAGAGGACCCTCTAATTTCTCCAAATCAAACCGGAACCCTCCGAATCGATTCGTAAAGATTCGGTGATTCGGACATAGACACAGCTTTAAATGTTTTTTCTATGTATCTCAAGGTACCAGGTGGCTTGTGAATGCTGAGATGGTGGGGTGGATAGAGCTTCCCACCATAGCATGGGGGGGTCCCCAGCGCACTCAGCAGCAGACCTGGAAGTGGACCAGAAGTGCTTCTGAGTCTACCGGGGAGCATGCAAGGAGGCCCTCCGCACCCGCCTAGCTTGGTAACTGGTGCCTCCTGGGTCTGGGGGAGCACCCAGGGTCCCCCCATGGCTGATCGCTGAGCCAGGGGGGCGCAGGCCCCCCCCGCATGCTCAGTGGCTAATCCGGAAGTGGATCAGAAATGGTTCTTCCGGTTCACTTCTGGGTTCACTGCCGAGCACGTGGGAAGCCACCCCCATGCTCCTGTGGGATGCTCTATGTGCCCCACCATCGCAGTGCTTATGAGCTGTGCTTCGAGGTATGTAGAAAACATATTTAAAGCTGTGTCTATGGCCGAATTGCTGATTTGCCAAATCAGCATCAAATCTTCAGATTTGGATTCAGTCAAATTGAATCAGGGACAGTGATCCGAATCAATTAATTGAATCACTGTCCTCAATTCAGGCTGAATCCGAATTGAATATGTCCCATTTTGGACACCCCTACTAATTAGGCAACTCCGCAGTAAATATCTTTTGTAGATGTGTCCTGCTTCTGGTTTAGTCAGCCCTAAGCAGAGAAGCATCCAGAAGGATGTTACTCTGTACAATAAGTTTATTGTACATGGCTGCATAGTACTCTGTAATGCCCCCCCTTTAATACCATTGCTACTTTTCCCTTTTCTTGTATTAAATAGCTACTACATTTGTCCACCTTAGGTCTACCATATATGTATACTGGAAATTCTCAGTTACTGCAGTGTTGGGGTCCTAAAGTTTGTTTATTATTAGCACTGGGAATAGGTATATTAAGTTACTTGGACCAATTCCTGAACTCACTGAAGTCCATGAGAGTTTTGCCTGAGGCAGGAAGTTGGGACTAGATGATCTCTTGAGGTCCCTTCCCGAGTGTGTGTGTGTATTTTATCTATCGATCGATCAATATAAAAAGATGGCTTCCAAGATAGGCGAAGTGATCCACGTTCTCTCCCCCCCACCATATATAATCATAGAATAGATATCAATCATATATATTCTATGCTTGTATATGTGTGTATGTGGGGGGGAAGAGAGAGAGAGAGCGCACAAGCAAGCATGCGTGTGCATCCACACATGCAGGCACATGCACTTGCAGTAGTTCAAATAGCCACAGCACAAATTTGTGCCAGAGATTTGTGCCACTTGGGGCAAACTGTCCCTGCCCAACTCCTCCCAGATCTTTAACCAGGGGGAGCTAGAGGCTGGGGCCAGTACCTGCTCTCGACCCAGCAGTACAGAAAGCTGCCCTGGCAAGCAGTTCAGGGCTACTTGCCCTCAGGAGCTTCTGATGCACAGCCAGTTGGTATCTAGCCCCTTGTGCCAGCTGGACTGCTGAAGCAGCCCTAACCTAGCATGGCCCCTGCATCCTCTCTCCACCCCCAGTTTGGCACTGAGGGCTGCTGCCGGGCTGTGACCTGCTGCCACCAGACAGTCTCTGCCCCCTGAGTCCTGCAGTCCCATGGCTACATGCCTGCCAGACCCAGATGGCAACCTGGGCTGTGGTACAGACACTGCAGCAGAGCCACCTCTGGGCCAGCTGCCAATGGGCCATGGCTGCACAGTTGGCCTTCTGCTGTCATGTCTTCTGGTGCCTCCCTCTCCGCCATCTGGACAGCTATATCTGGAAGATGTGCTTATCGTGATGGCCCATTTTGAATTGTCGAAGCATATCCTCCTGGCCCCAAATGGCCAGGAGGTCCGCCACCTCATCTGCCCTCCAGCTGGGTTCCCAGTGCTGGTCCTGGGCAGGCTCCTCTGCCTGGGTCTTACCAGTTGCTTCACCAGCAGAGATCCTGGTGTTCGCTTGCTAAAAATGGCAAATACTCTGATAACACCCCCGCCCCCAAATTCTCTCATTAAAATACCCCAAATCCATGTTTTTCTGTGATTAAAATGGCCACTATCTATCTATCTATAGAGAGAGAGAGAGATCAGTTGGGCAATGTTTTATAGGTATATTTACAATTTTAAAGCAATTTGGAAGCCGACCATTGCCTCTGTCATCATAAAATACATTCTAAATACCTCTCTTCTAAATACCTATACACTTTTGCATTTGCATTTTTTTTTTTTTATTATTATAGAAAAATCAGAGCTGTCCCTGCTCCCTTTGTTCACTGGGATGTAGGGACAGCTGCAGCTGGACCTGCAGCTGCTTTGCGGCACTGAGCAGTACTGATATGCTGGTCCCCTGCCCATGCCCTTGCCCCTCACTCCCAACCCACAGCCCACCCAATCCCTTCACTCCTGATCTGCAGCCCCTGACTGCCCCCCACCCCACTTGCTCCCTCTCAGCAGCAGCTCCAGGACATGGATCTAATGGCAGCTGTCCCACCCACTGCTTTGTGGCTCTGAGCAGTGTCAGCCCTTCCTGTTCTGCTCCCTGTGCCTGTGCCCAGGCCCTAGCGATCCCCATGCTGTTCTTGGGAAGCCCTTGACTGGGACTCAGGGACTGGGCTGCACTCAGGGCGGGGGCTGGACAAGCCCCTTCCTTTCCAGGGTAGCCTCCTCCTGCACAGGCTGCTCTGGGGGGCAGGGGGGCTCCAAGCCCAGCTCTGGCAGCCTCTCCTACGTAGAGTGCTCCCCCTTCCCCCACCCCCATCACTCTCTCTTTTTACACAAATCCCTGGCCCATCACATACACCCACAGAGCCTGCTGCCACATCAATCTCCACCCTGCCTATCACCCACCCCTGCTGCCACTTCTACCCTTCCCCGCAACCCATCACACCCCTAAATGGTTCCTGAGACCAGGAGTCCCCCAGCTAGGGCTTCATGTCCCAGCAGTGGTGTGGGCACAGTGCATAACTATAGTGCAGCAGTTGCCCCTGTAGCTGTGGCTCCTGCAAGCAGGTCCCATCCCACCTGGCAGCTGGGCATGCAGGGTGTGAGATTTGTGGGGGGTGGGAGGGTTTGTGAGTGGATTATTGGGGTGTTTGTGGGTGGGTGTGTGTGTTGGGGTTGGGGGTTTGTGGGTACATTTGTGGGGGGGTGTTTGTGGGTGGATTGTGCAGGGGTTTGTGCCTGTGAAGTTAGTGGGGGGACCTGCCACATGCCTGCCTGCTCGCTCCCCCCACAGTGCACAGCCCTCACTGCTGGTGGCAGCACTGCTGCAGGCAGAGCCCCCTGGCAGCATGTGGTGCCACCTGAGGCACATGGAGCTGAACCAGCCTGCTGGAGCATGCCTTCAGGCAGGACTGAGCCAGCTCCACCCACTATCGGGCTCCCAGCACTGCAGACAGAAGCTGCATGCCATGGGGCTAGGCTGACTCCTGCCTCCATGTGCCCACCATGTAGAGGCAGGAGTTGGCTCAGCCCAATGGTGTGTGGGTCACAAGGAGACAAGAGCCAGGCCGGCCCAATGGTGCGCAGCCCCTGCCTGTAGTGCCAGGAGCCCTAGGTGGTGGCAGGAGCCAGCCTGGTTCTGGCTGAAAGTGTGCACCAGCAGGCCAGGTCGCCTCTGTGTGCTATGTGTAGCCCCCGGGTCTCAGGCAGTGCCACAAGGGAGATCTGCCTGCAGCGGGCCATGAGTGCCCCAAGGGCCCACTGATGGCAGGGGCTATGCACCATACAGAACATGGGCAGGGGACCACTGCTGCCAGCCATGCCCCACTTCTATTTTCTTCAGCACGCTTCCTCAAGCAGCATGCTGGAGCAGCAGGGAGATGCAGCAGGCAGAGACATGCTCTGGCCAGGTGCTAGAGTGTCTCTTTGGAAGGCCGAGCCCCCAGTTGCTTTGGAGCATGCCACAACTGCTTTGAGATGCCACAACACACGTGTTGTGGTCATGTGGACGTGGCCAGAGAGTGCAACTAGGTATATGTCTACATCAGGGGTAGGCAACGTTTTTTGGCCAGAGTGCTGAAAAACACCACAATGCGTACCTCAGAAGGTGCTGGAGTGCTGGCATGGCAGAAAAAAAAAATGAGGGCAAGGGGTACATGGCAGGATGCCCTGCTTGTGCCCCTTGCCTCCCACCAAAAAG
>NW_005842531.1:585856-591517 GCF_000455745.1 Alligator sinensis
GATCCCAGATGGCAGCAGCTCCTCAGAGCCGGGGCCAGTTGCAGCCAGGAGGCTCCAAACAGCTGTGCCGGGCTCCGGCATCAGCTCTGTACTGGCACATGCAGGTGTGCCTTGGAGCAGGCGGCGGGGAAGGGGCCTGAGGCAGTGCCGCCCTGGTCTCTCCCCCACTCCCGGCACAGAGGTGATGAGCCTGGCACAGCTGTTTGCAGCTTGCCCACTACTTGCTGCAGCTGCCCAGAGCCCGGGCTGGCTACAAACAGCTGCACTGGGCTCGTCACCTCTGTGCCAGGAGTGGGGGAGAGACCAGGGCTGTGCTGCCTCATGCCCCTCCCCCACCACCCACTCCGAGGCATGCCTGCACATACTGGTGTGGAGCTGATCCCGGAGCCTGGCACAGCTGTTTGGAGCCTCCTGGCTGCAGCTGGCCTGGCTCTGAGGAGCTGCTGCCAGCCGGGTTCCTGGGCTGCTCCCAGCAGGTAGCTGGGACGCTGCAATCCCCACTAGGAGCAGCCAGGGCTCCATTGCTGGCAGCAGCTACCCGGAGCCGGGGCTGGCCATGGCGTGCCAAGCAAAATGGCCTCATGTGCCAAGCTCGGCATGTGTGCCAGGGGTTGCCAACCCCTGGTCTACATGCTAAATATAACATGCTCTATATATGCAAAGGCTAGAATTGTTATACTGGATTACATGCTTAGTTTAGTATTCTGTGTCCAACAGAAGCCAACACCAGACACTTCACAGGAAGGTGCAAAGAACCTCATAGGAGGAAGATCATGACATAATTTGTCCCCTATCGAGGTTTCATTCTAATCTCTAATACCCTGAAACATGTGGTTTTAAAACTCTTATAAAATTTCTGTTAGCATTAACTATTATAACTCTAGAAAATGTTAAGATAATATATCAACTACTTTGTATGATGTAATATTTTAATCCTGGGGCATAATGCTTCAGTTTTCTAATAATTAAATTAAGGATGAGGGAATTTTAATGGGAGATTCCATATTAGCACACCTTTAAAAAAAATAAAAACACAGGACACATAAATCAATTTCCATAGGAGAAAAATCTGGTCTTCAGATATTTACTTTGTCTAGAACACACAATACTTTCTTTACTGAAAGTGAAAACATTTGTTTTAATATGAAAACACTGATTCAGAGAAATCTGAATTATGTTACCAAAGATTGTTGTCACGAAAAGAAAAAGAATCATATAGATGACATGATATAATTGAAAGATTGGCTAAAAAAGAGGGGATAGTCTGATTATAGGGTTATGGTCCCAAGTGCTACCTTTTTCTTTAGGAATCTATTTAACTCATAGCCTCTGGCCCAATATATGAAAACAGGGAGAAAATAGATATAAAAAATAACTTACTTTAAAAAATGAAAAGGGAATGAGCATGTCTATATATGCTATATTGTAAAGTTTCCCTCACTACAAAAATATTAATTTAAATATATAAATTATTCAAGAACTTTAAAAAAGTGTGTAAAATCAAGGGACAGTCGTGAAATAAAACTTTTATTGGAAAGTAAATAAAGATTTTGCCAGCTTGAAAACAATTCTGACTTATATGTGTTGACTGAATTGTATTCCTAAATTCCCTTTTTTTGTTTCTTTCACATTCTTTTTCTCCCACAAGAAATGGTCATGTTATGACTACTGTTACTATCTATTGGGAATATTAACTTTTCTGGATAACTAGAACACAGATCAGGGAGGCAGGAAAACTCATGTTTAATTTGGATTTTCCTCCTAACTTGTTGTGTGATTGTGTAGCAAGTAATAACCTGTTTACTGGTCTGAAAATGGAGATAACAGGACTTTGCCCACCTTTACAAACCATGTTGAGATTCTTCATGCAAAATACTGTATAAATGATGATGATATTGATAATTTGTATTATACTTTTAGCAGTACTAATAAAGCTTAACTGTATCATCCTGAAGCACTGGAATTACATGAAATATAAAGAAATGTCATCTCCCTAATTTTTCCAAGATATTAACAGTTATTTTAGAATGCATTCTCCAATTCTTCTTCTTGCGCATATTTTCTTCTAGTTTCTCATGCTGTGGCCAAATGCCAGACATGAGCATACTGCACGCACATCCATATGCTATTTTTAGAAATAGCCTGACTTTTTACATGAAACAAACACGCTTTCTATGCAAGAGAGGAATTCAATTGTTGTATTAAAATTCTCCTTTACACTCTCCCTTATTATACAGATCTTTCAATTTGCTCCTTCAAAAAAAAAAAAGTGTTGTTCATTCATATTGTTTTAGGACAAACTGGTGAATAGAAAATAGATTTGAGGAAAAATGTACCTCTTTTATTCACATCAGCTAACCACCACATGCTTCATGTAGAAATATGTGAAACAGTGCATCACTGGCATTTATCATTTGGATGACAGTAAAGCTTGTAGAATTATGTCCTCCACAATTAAGGCAACATATACCAGACAACATTCAGGGAGACTGATTTATTCAGGAGGTTCTAAAATGGCTAAAATGTATTATTTTTTAAACAAATGTTTAATGCATTTCCTTACCTTAGAGGTATCTTCTCCTTCATCTTCATGGACTGAACTTGATGGTGAAGGAGTTGCAGACTTGCTTCCAGGTGGAGATGGAGAGTTGTGGGGAACATTGTTTCCACCCATATTCAAACCAAGCTGAGCACTGAGCTGTGACTGGTTAATGGTAGTCAGCTGCCCATGTGGTATCATTCCTGGTTGCCTAATATCTGCAGGCTGAACCCTTGGTCTCATGGCTGCCATCTGAGGATGGGAACTGTATTGAGCCCCTTCTGTATTCCGTATATCTTGCATCTACAAAAGGAAAATTGGAAAGTAAACCATGAGTAAAATATTTTGTTTCCTTTGTACTTGAAGGAATCCCTGCTGATCTACCAGTTTGAATCAGAGTTATGAGAATAGTGAGTATAGATGGATCAAAAGTTAAGATCCGTTTCACAGAGATGGATTTGGGCTACAGGCTGTTGATTTAGATCCAAATTTCCCTCCAAATTCCAGAAACTACTAAGGCCAACTTTTCTATTTCTTAAGCCAGCCCAAAGAGATACTGTGATTTTTAAGATTCAGAATACTGACAAAAAGGAACTATTTAATGGCTTGATTAATTGACTTCTCAGCTAATTTGCAGCAACAATCATATATGAACCTGAACCTCTAAAGTTGCAAGGTTGATAAATTAATCCATTATTCTACTTGGGTCACTGGTTTTTAGCAGTAATGAGACATACTATTTTAATTCACACAACAAATGCAGTCTTTGCAAATATCAAAACTAAAAGCACTGGGCGATGAAGCTCTTTACTCATCCAGATGTCAAATGTACTATACAGGGGTGCTGTGGAGGTTTGTCCAGCGCACTCAAATTCATAGCTGGAGAAATGACTTAAAGCAGAGAGTAACTCAGTTTTAAGTTTAAGTGGTTTGGAGGTGATTTTAAATTGATGTGTCAATTCAAAGATGAAAACAGAATGGATATAGATATCCAAGTCTAACTGAACCATAAAAACATCTATACATAGCTGGTAGAACTCGACACAAATTGCCACTGTAACAATATAACTGTGATATCAAAATATGTTAACGGTCCACAATATTAATATAATTATGCTTATTTTACAACCTTTTTGGCCTTGTCATCCAAGATAGTTTAACTGGTTAAGATCACTTAAGAAATTCAAGTTTACATTAGAACCAAGGTATTTTCTCTGTCTTCCTCTCTTTCACACACAATGTTTAGTGATCAATGAAATCTTTCTATAACAGTAAGTCACTGAATCAGAAAAAAATATAAAACAAACATCTAATTGGATCTTTACTGTTCATTACAAAAAAAATTAAAGTCAAGATTTTTCAACAGGTATATATTGAGCTCATAAATTGATTCACAGTATTTTTAAGAAAGTGGATTGACTGGTCCATCATGCCAACATATATACCAGAACCTGACATTAGCTACTTTCAGTTAATTTGATGCTCTAGACGATATATGAACTATATTTTGACAAGATGACCTCTGGTTATAGCTGTCTTTGTACCACTTGATAAATTAGTACCTCTGGGAGAGAAATGTATATTAACATCTATAATTTAAGTTTATTCAATGTCTATTAACACATTGGGTGAAAAAATAGTGCACAGCATTGACTGAGGATCAGATTTGAATCTTGGAAAACATTTATATTGTTACAGGATGTTACTGACTTTTTGTTCCTTTCTTTCGAATACCAGCTTCCCTCCTAGTCAAACATATTAGCCTTGAAAGCTATCATTATCTCTGCCTCTAGCAGACAATCTATATCAAAACAGTTGTACACATAAAACTCTAACTGCTTCTTGGCTGTATCTCTTCTGATCCAGCTGTTTCACTGAATAGCAGTTGGTGAACGGAGAACTAGAACATGGGTAGCCCTGAGGCCTTATTTGCTAATGTTACTCACCAGCTGCTGCTTTATATGGTGTTAGCAGGCAAGGGCTGGAAGTATGCCAGTTGCAGCAAGAACAAGGGAAAGTGAGGTATCTCTGAAGCCCTTCCATTTACCCCTGTCTATCATCATTTGACACTGAACATTGTTGAGTGCTATCCCCAGGGCTACTGAGAAACACTGCTGGAGTTAAACTGTGACTAGAGCTTACACTATCCCTTTTGTATGCTTTTTTTTTTTTTTTTAGGTGCCTCTCAAACATTGTAAAGGAAACTTCAGTTGAGTGCTAAAGATAAACCTCTTTCATATCATAAAAGAGGCTGGAAAGGCAAAACAAATCTATTTTTGTAAGAAATGTTTACTGCTACTAATGGATTTCAAAAAAGTCAAAAAACAAAGATAAAATAAGCCCCCCAACTAATTAGCAAGTATTTTGATCAGCCTTTTAAAATGAATATGCAAAGCATGCATACTCAAACTGGAAGTTGATTTAATAATATAATTTTAATTATTTTTCTCTAAACGTTTTTATCAACAGGCACTATATATCCTTGATTATCTGAACTGACTCTGGTTTTAAAACCCTCTTCATACATTATTTATTTAGCACCAGACATTGATACCATAGAGTGTTCTGGATTTTCTATGCTATATTCCTCATTTTCAAATGATATTTCTTGTTAAACAACTTGCACTTAGTTTTAGCTCTGACACTGAGACAGGGCAGAACTACACACCCTATATTTTCATAGGACAGTACTCTGGATCAGGTGAAGTGGGGGGAGTCAGCAGATAGGGCGGCATGTGTCAATACTGGCCAGATACATAAAAAGCCAAAACAGAAAAGGAGAAAAGGAAGACTTTCCTGCCAGTGCAGCTATGAATATTGTAGGGAATTGCTGTAAGAAACTGCATTTTTCTTTTAAGTGCAATCAACTTTTCCTGTGAATTTTTAAACCAGATGGATACACATTTTCAATAACAACAATACAGTACAATACTTTACTTATCCTTTACAAAAATGTGAGAAGGCAGCTTGAAGAGAGCCTGTTCATGTATGTATTCAAAATAAAGACTCAGCCCAACACCCAGTCTGACAAGGTAGGTTGTGTCCTAGGTATTTGCAAAGGGAAAGACTGGAAGGCATCCTTCACAATAAACTGTGTCCCTAATATGTCCCCTCTGTAGGGA
>NW_005842531.1:591527-603320 GCF_000455745.1 Alligator sinensis
AAGACAACTCATGTAGCTGTGGATCTTTTGGCACTCTCTCATCCACCACCACATCTCATCACTTCCTGCAGAGTCCTCCCAAATCCTACAGGCTGCACAGTGAAAACAATGGAGCCATCCCATTCTGTATGTTTGTATCCAGCAAGAATTGACACCTTACCATATTAAAACATTTTTAAAAAGTCACAAAACTCCTGTATGGAAAGTAATTTACAACAGCTGTGAACAACAGAGAACATCACAGTTAATGATCAATGGTCAAGTTTAAAGTTTTAAGCAATGCACATAGGTAGTAGGGGTGTGCGAAACAGGCTGTATTCAATTCAGATTCAGCCTGAATTGGGGACAGTGATTCGATTCCTTGATTCGGATCACTGTCCCTGATTTGATTCAGCTGAATCTGAAGATTCGATGCTGATTCAGAGAATCAGCGATTAGGCCATAGACACAGCATAGAGTGGGGGTGCTTGGCAGCAAACCCAGAAGTGGACCTGAAATACTTCTGGTCCACTTCAACGTCTGCTGCCCCCCCCCCCCCCCCCCAGCAATCAGCTGCGGAGGAACCCTGGGGGGAACCCCGGGTATCCCCCCAGATCGAGGAGGCACCGGTCACTGAGCTGGGGGGAGAGAGGGTGGGCCCCCTGCATGCTCCCTGGTGGACCCGAAAGTGGACTGGAAGTGTTTCTGGTGTGGACTGGAAGTGCTTCTGTGAGTGTGCTGGGAAGTCCCACGTGTGCCTTTGGGGTGCTCCATCCGCCCCATCACAGCATTCATGAGCCACCTGGTACCTACCTTGAGGTATGTAGAAAAAACATTTAAAGCTGTGTCTATGTCTGAATTGCTGAATCTTTCTGAATCTCTCCGAATTGCTTTGGAGAGCTAAAAGGGTCTTCTGATTCGATTCAGATTCGGAGATTTGGCCATCGAATTGGGCCAAATCTCCACTGAATCGAATCAGGGACCGAAGCTTTGCATAGCCCTAATAGCTAGGGCCACCTGAAATTCTTTTCGTTTGGGGCAAATTAGTAGTCAAGAAGTAGTAGCAGCATTGGAGCAAACACTTATAGTATGGTAGTACCCAAATACCCCAGTCAGATTGGAGACCTCATTGGGAAGGGTACTCCATGGCCAAGCTAGTGCTGGTGAACATTTATAGACCAGCTGATCGACTTGGATCCCTCAACAGAAGGTAAGATAAGTTGCTGAAAAGGGCAGAGAATCATAGAATCATAGAGAAATAGGACTGGAAGGGATCTCCCTGGGTCATCTAGTCCAATCCCACTAAGAAAAGGCAGCTGGCAGCAGATTTTCTGAAGCACCACTATATAAGCTACTGCACGAATACACTGAACCTGTGCATTCCCAGGCTGCCCGTGCCATGACCCATATTCCTCAGGTTTGGAATGTGCTGGCCACCTGACAAAGAGAACAGAAGATACAATCATTTTTTTACGTCATATCCTTTTCTCTTTCCACCTCTGGGGAATTTTACAATGTCTCTAAACTAGGAGTTAATGTATAGTAATGTGCTCAAACCTTTAAAGGATTATCAAAATATCACTCCTGGCTCAATATATTACTATCAACTATTGCCCTGAGTATCTGTATACATCAATGAAATGTATTAATTTGCACTCCTTGGGGAAAGACATTGTTTTTTTATGTGAAACACTATGAAAAATATGGCCCTATATAATCATGCTGTCACGTGTGTCAGGTTTTTTTTAAAGCTTTCTTCTGAAGCATTGGGCTTTGGATGCAGTCAAGGCTGGGGATTTTGACTGGGGTGTATCAACGCTCCTGATCAGATTTTAATCTGGAGGTTCCTGGGTAGAGGTTCTTGCTCCTCTGCTCAGAGTCAGACTGAACTCCATATCTGGGGTCCAGAAGCAATTTTTCCCCATGGCTGGATTTGTAGAGACTGTAAGAAACACCTTCCTCTGTAACAGGAGGCATGTCTCTCTTTCTTGGATCTTTTGAGCCTTTTTAACAACCTTGCAGCTTCAGGGCATTGGCTACCATGGTCTCACTGCTTTACCTGTAGCAGATTAGGGTATTATGTCCTGTGGTTGTGTCAGGGTTGACTGTGTAGTTTTGCTAAGGGGTTAGACAATGGATTTATATAGGATGGTTTGGATAGGGATGATCCTGCCTCAGGCAGGGGTTTGGACAATAAAATACAGCCTCTATGTAGCTATTTTGGAGCCACATTCAGTAAGCAAGCTGAAGAGGGATGTAATACTGAATGCATTTTTGAAGTTGAGGTAAGACAGTTTGGTGTCTGAGAACAAAGTTTAAGATAGGAAAATATTAGCAGTTTGGAACATAAGGATTATCCTCATTTGACATCTTGAATGAACTTTCTGATGATCTAATAATGGAACCACCTGGTATTTCCATATTGCTTTTTACCTGAGAATCTCAGCATTCTTCACATGTATTAGCTAATTTAGCTTATAACACTGAGTCTTTTATCCAACAGTTTTTGAAGGGAATCATCACATTTCTGGATGAAGTATTCAGCTTGTATTGAATTACTGGCACATATCTGAGCATCTGTCCCTTTAAATACCTGGTGGCAAGCACAGGTAAGTTATACAGAAGTTCAATTACTGAATTTACAATGCATTTTGTAGGTGCCAATAGGGTATGCAAACAGAGAAGCTGTGTCAGCCTGGCTGAAAATATATATCTAGGGACTTTCCCTAAATCATGGCTGTAGAGAGAATAGAATCCAGGCACATTAAATAATGGGTCATGTTTCCTCCATCACCTTAAATGGATGTGAAGGGCAGCCCTCCATACAGAATGTGAAGGGCAGCCCTCCATACAGAATACACCCTTGTGTTCCCCACAGGGAAACCTTGTACTGGGAGAAACTTGGGGGCATAATACTGATATTCTTATCTTATCAATGGCCAGGACAGAATCTTTTAAGCCATTCACAAGATTCAGCTTATAGTATGAAAAGGAATGCCTTGTTTTCCTGATTTAAACCTGGTTCTCATGCAAAATGCGAGATTACATTGTTGTCAGTTGCTCAAGCTGACATCTTAAGATCCTAAAATTGATCATAAGAAATAAATAGATCTTCAAATTAAATATCAGAGGGGCAGCCAAAATTAAACATGATGTTGCCAAAATAATCCCTATTTTATTTGCAACAGATCTCCAAAAGAAGAATTATGATGTAACAGTATTTCTCCAGAGCAGTTAACAGATAATTAGTCTCAACTAAAATTGCTATTCTATATATTTCTAAAAGAACAAGACACTAAATGGGGAATGGGGAAGGAGGGGAAGAGCAGATAAATTTGTCATTTTTATGTTAATCTGTAGAGCAGTCCAAGTGTATACAAGAAACAGAGGATTATACAATGATTTATGAAAACACTAATGCAGAAGGAAAAATACGTAACGGCTGGATTCATTGAAGCTAGTGCTTTTGTGTTAGCTAATCTTTCCGCATCACGGGCAGAATTCATCCTTAGGGGCAGTTGGTGATATGGCCATGATTTCCAACCTTTCACTGGGAGATATTTACTTAGTTTCTAGCTGAGGATCCTCCATAGGAGGCTGCTGAGACAGCTGATAACTCTTTACATCTTGCCTATGAGGGTCAAACATAGATCAGGGGATGACAATTAATTCTTTTTACACATTGTATCCTATAAGTGGCTTGTTGTCAACTATGTTCCAGTTACTTGAGTCAGATAAAACTTTCTGGACAGTGCGCTCAAATTTCCTTCTGTTAAGTTTTCTAGCTAGAATTCTGGATTGGTACATCCCCACATTCCCAGACAGTCCCCCTCTTCCCAGCCATTGTCATCCATTTTTTTGGTTTGGTGGCATTATAAGTTCCTGGGAAAGTAGGAGGTTGTTGTTGCTTTACACTGTTCCAACCTTCTCCCTTAACAAGAAAAGGTATCCTTCATGCAGCACTTTGTGCCAATTCTTCATTACTTAGTATAGTCCCAGGTAAAATTACTGCTATTCCCTACGCATGTCAGAACTACAAGAGTCATTGGATTAGTAATTCTAAGATTTTTTACAATAAATTCTAGGGTTTTTAATTTGCATGAGGGTTCAACTGCACATATTTTTTTCCTCCAGGACTACAAACACAAAACACTTAAATGTCTTCTCAAAAATGAAAACACAAAATCACTTGACTTTAGAAGCCAAGTCTTTTTAAATATTACAAGATCTGTGATAAAATTGTGAGAACTGGTGACACCATGATGGAGTTAAGCTTGGGAGAACATCAATTTTTTATGGTAAAAACCCCACTTATGTTTTACAACTATCAAAAATGCAAACATTAGACAACGATGAAATCAGAGTTGGAGTTAAACTTTAAAAAGAGTCAAACAAACATGTTAACATATGGAAATGTATAGCTCAACCATCTAAATGTCTCCACTTGGCTCTATAGGGATACCATGCAATAACCATAAACTTAAGATTGCTGCATATTAATGTTTGCTGTTCCAGATTAATTGAAACTGACTTATTGGCTAGGGACAGAAATCATCCCAGGCAAGGCTTTGTTTAGCCAGGTCTTAAAAATCTCCAAGGATAGAGATTCCACAACCTTTTCTGGGGACCTTGTCCCACTACCTGCCTAGTGAGAAAGTTTTCTCTAATATCTGATTTAAACTTCCCTTGCTGCAGCTTGAGACTGTTGCTCCTTTTTATGACATCTGCCACCACTGAGAACAGTTTAGCTCCATCCTCTTTGGAACCTCCTTTCAGGTAGCTGAGGACTGCTATTAAATCCCCACCTCAATCTTCTCTTTTCCAGACTAAATAAACCCAATTCCCTCATCCTTCCTTCATAAGTCATGTGCCCCAGCTCCCTAAACATTTTTGTTGCCCTCTGCTGGACTCTCTCCAATCTGTCAACATCCTTTCTGTAGTGGGGGCCCAAAACTGGACACAGTACTCCAGATGTGGTCTCACCAGTGCAGAATAGAGGGGAAGAATCACTGCCCTTGAACTGCTGGCAACACTCCTACTAATGCAGCCCAGTATGTCATTAGCCTTCTTGACAACAAGGGCACACTGTTGACTCATATTCAGCTTACTGCCCATTGTAACCCTCAGGTCCTTTTCTGCAGAGCTGCTACCCAGCCAGTCAGTCCCCAGCCTGTACTGGTGCATGGGACTGCTGTGTCCTAAGTGCAGAACTCTACACTTGTCCTTACTGAACCTCATCAGATTTCTTTTGGTCCAATCCTCCAATCTGTCAAAGTCTCCCTGAATCCTAGCCCTATCCTTTAGTGTATCTGCTACTCCCCCAGCATGGTCTCATCTGCAAACTTGCTGAGGGTGCCCTCTATGCCATCTTCCAAGTCATTGACAAAGATACTGAACAAAACAAGTGGGCACTCCACTTGATACCAGCTGCCAACTAGACATCCAACCATTGACTACTACCCTCTGAGCCTGATGATCTAGCCAGTTTTCTATCCAACATCATTCATCCAGCCCATACTTCCTTAGCTTGCCTGCGAGACTATTGTGGGAGACTGCATCAAAAGCCTTGCTAAATTCAAGGTGTACCACATCCACTGGTCTCCCCGCATACACAGAGCCAGTCATCTCAACATAGAGGGCAATCAAGTTGGTCAGGCACAACTTGCCCTTGGTGAATCCATGCTGACTGTTCCTAATCACCTTCTCCTCCAAGTGCTTAAAAATGGATTCCTTGAGGACCTGCTCCATGATTTTTTCAGGGACTGAGGACAGGCCGATCAGTTTGTAGTTCCCTGGATCCTCCTTTTCCCCCTATCTTAAATATGGGCACTATATCTTAAATATGGGCACTTTATATGTTCCTTTCCAATTGTCCAGGACCTCTCCCAATCACCATGAGTTTTTAAAGATGATGGCCAACAGCTCTGCAATTACATCAGCCAACTCCCCTCAGCACCCTTGGGTACATCCTGTCTGGCCCCATGGACTTGTATATGTCCAGCTTTCCTAAATTATCCCTAACCTGTTTCACCACAGCTGGCAGCACAGTTTGGGGAGGTCGTGAGCAGCCAGGTGCAGTAATTTGGGAGCTGACCTTACCTGTGAAGACTGGGGTGAAAAAGGCATTGAATACTTCAGTCTTTTCTGCATCCTCTGTCACTAGGTTGCCTCCCTCATTCAGTAAGGGACCCACACTTTCATCTTCTTGTTACTGACATACTTATAGAAACCCTTCTCGTTACTCTTCACATCCCTTGCTGACTGCAACTCCAATTGCACTTTGCCTTCCTGAGTTTATCCCTGCATGCCTGAGCAATACTCTTATGGTCTTCTCTAGAAACTGAGTGTACCCAAATGCCAAATCCTCGGTGCATGTGAGCATGTGTCCATGTGTGTAAGTGCATGGGCAGATGAAATTAAAGTCAAGGGGGAAATTTAACAGTTGAGATCAATTTCTATTTTTTACATGCATCTCAGTGGTTGATTTCTAGGAAAACCCTTGTTAAGAAACAACAATCAGTGTAGAACGAGCATAGACTCTATAGTTTAAAACAAGTTAAGAGAATAAAACAGTGCACAGCCTAGCAGAAGAAAGGCCATGTTTCAATACATCCTTGTTTTTATTTTATTTGTGTCACTAACCAAAAAGTAAAAATAATTAAGAAAGATCAGCATCTTGGGAGTACATCTTTATTGAACTCTAGTTTAAATATATAGTGGGTGGGGGCTGCAAGGAGAGTATCATTCTAAATCTGTATTCCACGAAGAAAATCAGTCAACATGAAATACTAGAAACCTTACAAGTAAAATGAATCCTAGATGATGGAGCCCAAATTATTAAAAAACAAAACAAAACAAAAAGCACCCACCCCAACTGGCTATTAAATTTGCTACTAATAACTTCCAAAAATCATTCAGTCAAAAAAAAAAAAAAGTAATTTTGATTGTCTTACATAGTGTGAGTTCTGTAAGTGACCTTAAGCGCCTTTAAAACAATTAAATACTCAAAATTTGACTGCAAAATTTTATAGCATGATCACATAATGACATGAATGCGGTAATACAGTTTCTGTATTTCTTGGTACACAGTTAATTTCGTGACTATTAACATTCTTTTCTACTCTATGTTTTAATATCCTTTGAGTCACACAGGGCTAAGGTCTCAAAACTAATCATGAAAAAAACTAGTGACTGCTATTCACTCTAATATAATAACCCTTTATTTAAAACAACCTCCAATAAATTTCATTATAAGAAGTTATTAAAAGGGTTAAAAACCTATTAAATGTCAAAGAATTTGCCTGACTCAAACTTCTAATAAAGAAACAGAATAGGCTTTCTTTTTGAATTATTTAAATCTTTACTGACTGTGCATTGAACCATGAAATTAGAAAAGTGTTATTAGAAGTGTTCTCTGGTTTTTATAAAAGTTGTAGCATAGAATATATCAAACCACAGTCTTTAACTAGACTAGTTAAAGAAATAGGTTTTTAATCCCAAATACATGGTTTCTACTGATATAAAAGGGTCATAATTAAGACTCTGGCCTGCAAGCTGAAGATAATAGAATTATTATTACAGGAGCATACATGTTCATTTGGTATATTCTGAATGCATGTTTCCATTTTAATTTGGAAAAATATCTTCAATTTTGTTTGATCTTGCAAAGTCCACTAATGCAGACCCTCTCAGCAAACAATTAGACTTTTAATAGTGACTCAATTTAAAGAATTAATGGTGAATAATTTGTGTTATCTTTTTTTTTTGGAGTGTCTAATGCTTACAGGGTCAACAGCAGACACAGGTTGACACCAGACAAATGAGATCTAAGAAGTGCAAGTGAAATATTCTTGCACACTTCTCTTGATAACAGTATTAACTCTCTGATGCTTTTATTTAACAAATAACTCTGGGTCAATTTGTATTTTAGCAATTATTCATATGTGGAAACAAATATGCACTTCACAGAAACCTTAGATCAGCAGTGATTCAAAAAGCTTCAGTCAAATGCACCTGAATCAATATTGTTTCTGCAAAACAATGCAGTCAGAAAGAGACTTGGAAGGGGATGGGCAAAGCAACACTGGTTTACCTCCTTGGGACAATAACAGAAGTCTCCGTGGTATCTGAAGCTTCTAAGCTTAAGAATGTTACACAATCTATGGAAAACATTGGTAAGGGATACTGGTCATTCCACTCATCAAAATGTTTTTGCTGTGCCCAATCCTATGAAGTACAAGCATCTCCAGAAAAGTTCTAAGAGCCTCATCACTCACTGAAGAAAGTGTAGCTTAGCAGAACTTGGTGAGAAGGACCAGAAGAAAACAGGAGAAGTAAAACTAAATAGCAGGTATCTTCACAATCCTGAGCTTGTGATTGACTAGCAACACTGCACTGCTGTAACTTATCCATGACTAGCCATATTCCCAGTTGGCCACTTTGTTCTATTCCATTCTTGCTTAGGTAGGTTCCTATACTGTCACAATAGTCTGACAGCTCCTATACTGTCAGAATAGAATTGCCCTTCTCTCATTCTCTTCTCTGGTAGCCAAAGCTGGTCTCAGTGCACTCCTTTTTTCCCTAAATAAAGAGGGCTAGTTTTGAGTTACTATAGTAAGTTTCAGGCATCTGGACATTTCCCCCAACTTTGCCCCTCCCCCACAACTGTCATCCTCCAGTAGCTCATTCAGTTAGTTTCCCAGCAGTTTTGTGCTCTCAGAAGATCTGGACCCCTTGAGAACTGAGCATTCTCAACAGCCTGCAGGAATGGGAGATGAAATGGCATTCTTGTTATTGGCTATAAGCAGGGATAGATTACAAGGGTCAGATTTTTCCTTATTTTGTTCATGTGCATGTGTACAAGTGTCAGTCACCCACTGATGTTCATCTGAGTTGAATTTGGTCATAAGTATTATAAATCACTTTTGTACACTTGGTATTAGTAATCAGTGTTTTTTTTTTAATTCAGTGAATATTTTTGTAAAATGAGTACTTTAGAAGATTACATTAAGATTCTAACAGAGACTGGTTCCTATGGAATAAAAAGTAATAGTTCATTCTGAATCAAAATTTTACTGAGATTTTTGGCTTAAAGTGACTTTTCTAGGAATCCTAAAATTACAGGAGAGCAGCACAATCTGTGATTTCACTCAAATACAATACTTTAAATATTTTGTTTTAAAACATTTATATTAGTCTGCCCATGTGAATGGTTTGGGTATGCAACTTGTCTGTTTCTACCCTCAGACATACAGATATCATCTTTCTACCAGCATAATTTTTTTTACAGTGCCACGAAGGCCAAGCAAACAAACGTCCTTACCCTTTGTTGTGCCACAAATGCCCAGAATTATGGCTGTGACAATAGGTGGTATACATTTATGCCCCTTTCTTTTCACAGAGGATATCTGTTTGTTTTATGGTAGGTAAGCATGGGCAGCCTAAAGCTGCCCACACTTTCCAGCTGCCCTGGGCAGTTCAGGTGCTCATAGGGCTTCAGGGCCCAATCTTGCACATTCATTCCCAAGGCATACAGGATCAGACCCCTCAAGTGTCTGTCTGGTGTTCCCTGATTTGCAGAGGCATGCCCTGGAATCACCTGGCAGTGTGATTCTCTGGGTGCATGCATCATACTGTCACTCCCTGACTCAGGGGACACATCTAGAATAGGGAACCCCAGGTTCCCCCATTGCAAGGCACACCCCAAATCAGGGCATGCTGAGAGATTTCCAGGGTGTGTGTTTGCAAGCAAGGAATGTAGGGTTCTTCCATTTGCAGTTTTCCTATCAGGCCCCTGGAGCTCCAGGAGTGGCAGAGTCCCAATCCTGTGGGACAACAGGCAATATCTGTCTTGCCCAATGAAGCAGATCAGCTGTGCTGGGACAAATCCAAGTGTCTCATGCTATGATAACAAGACATGCAGGACTAAAAGTCTTTGAGGAATACTGTAGTTATCCTGAATGACCAAGTAAGCACTCAGAATTCTGATACTGACCATAGTACGTAAATGGGATAGTCATCCAATTTAAATCTACCTGACTTACACATGTTAATAGTGGGGACCTGAGGAAAAAAACCCCAGATGAAACATAAAATAGGTAAGGTATAACTGTAAGCTATGACTTTGTGAATATATATATTGTGCCTATCTTGCTTGTCCTCCTCTCCCTCCCATACTCTCTTAGAAAGAATTGCAAAAGTGCTATAACAACTGTAGTATTTGACAGCAACACACCTGGGGCCTGCTGATGACCTGTGTCTGCCTGTGTGCACCCCATGCATATAACTGTCATTAAAGTCAAGGGACTATGCGTGGTCAGTCCTTCTGAAGCATCTGGGACTGGGCAAAAAACTGGGAAATTTTCAAGTTATGGTAGCTCAAATGGAAAGACATTTAAAAGTGAACTTGAGTGGAATGTTAGCTGGCTTTTGTCTAAATTCTGCTCCAGATGTGGTCATGTTTGATTCTGCTTGATTTCAACATAAGTTTCATTTGGCCATTTGAAGGAAAAAAGAATGTTCCTCTTTGAATATGATTTACCGCAAAACCTTGTGCTCCGAGTTCAGCCTTGGCTTGGTACTAGAGATCTCTCTAGGGGAAAAAGAGAGAAAGCCTAACTCATGGCTTTCCAGTCACAGAGCCATACACAGGAGTGGGAGCAAGGTCTACTTTGAGAGAGAGCATCCCAGTGGTTAGGAGGCTAACCTGAGATGTGCAAGACCAAAGTCCCAGCTTTTCTTGATTCAGAATGATCTGGGATGACAAAATGTTCTGGCAGAACAGAGGCAGGGCTGGGACTTAATGCTACCATCTATCATATCCCAGGTAAATGGTATCTACTCTTTTCTGTTTATACAAGAATGTTTGAAAGGTTTCATTTTCCTTCTGATGTGGAGTGGAAACAAAACTCTTCAGTTTCTGTGAAACACAACTGTTGTCCTCTGATTAGCACTAATTTGCCCTTTTTACATGAGGTCTTAATATTCTATCATCCCAGGTAGGTACTCTGATGAGGAATTTCACTGGTTCTAAGGCCTGGAGGGGACTTGAGAAAAAGGAAATGGCCTCAATACATAAAATACCCTTATTTCAATAAATAATTTATTTTAGAAATCATCTCTCTCCAACAGAAATAATGGAATTGTGTTAGCTGTTGAACCCCCTAGCAAACATTTACATGAAGAATTCTGTTACAAGATGTATTTATTTGCAATTGGGATGCATATTCACTGCACCTACTGAATAAACAGCTGTACTTCGCGTTCTATTCTTTTACATTTCAATGAAAACAAAAGCCAAACCTGGTTTGGGAACTAATTTCTAAGCACTAAACATTGATGTATCCACTCAAATATAAAAAAGGGGGTGAAATCCTCTCCCTAATATCTTGTTGTCTTTATATTGCCTTAAGGCATACAGTGACTGATTTTCTTTCAGATATCAGTCACATATTGTATTTACTGTTGTTCAAAAGTAATGCTACTTTCAGGTAGAGGTGCACCGATACAATGGTCCAATATTGGATTGGTACTGATATAATGAAAACTGCCTGTATCAGTTATTGGCCCAAGGGTGTTGATAATTTGGCTGATAAATGTCCGTGCTGCATGCAGCTGCAGCGCAGCACTCAGGCAATGAGGAGCACAGCTGGCAGCATGAAGAGCTGCCTGCGGCTGGTATGTCCAGTGTGGTGAATGGGCAGGGGGGGCTGATAAACTGCCCCCCACGGTGAGGGAGGGGTCAGGGGCAGGCGCTACCCAAGCAGGGTGGAGCCACAGCTCGTGGCAGGGGGGCGGCTCCCACTGCTTCTTACA
>NW_005842531.1:603330-624642 GCF_000455745.1 Alligator sinensis
GGGGGGGGGGGAGGGCATGTGTCCCCCGGATCTGAGTGCGGCAAGCTGCAGATGAGGCTATGTAGGGCTCTTCTCAGTGGGGGCTGGGCTTGGAGCGGGCACTGCCAGCACTGGGAGTATGATGCATCCACCCCAAATTTTGCCTGTACTTCCAACTGCCTAGCATAGCCCCAGCTCTTCCTGGTGTGTGGGTGGAGGTGAGGTGTTGAGCCAGGGCTGCGCTGGGTGGCTGGCAGTGGCGGCGCTGGGAGCAGAGCGGTAGCAAAATTTGGGGTGGATGCAGCATCCTCCCAGCACTGCTGGTGTCCACTCTGAGCCAAGCTCCCGCTGAAAAGAGCCCTGCACATTCCTGGCTGCAGCCCGCCCTGCCCTGCGCAGATCCAGGGGGCACACACCCTGCCCGTAGCTTCTTGGGGTACAAGCAGCAGCTGTGGCTCCGGTCCCCCTCTGCCCCACCTGGATAGCCCCTGCCCCCTCCCTCACTGTGGGTGGCGTTCATCTGCACCCCCCCCCCATGTCCCTTCCCTCCCCTCTACCCTTCCACCACACCAAACTTACCAGCTGGAGGGAGCTGTATCGGTAATTGGATTGGCATTGGCTGATATGCCTCCTTAAATATCGGCTATTGGTACTGCCTCCCAAAATCTCTATCACTGTACCCCTACTTTCAGGTTTTGTAATTTCGGGGATTTGTGATTTTAAATAATTTCAGCTTGATTCTGCAATGTAATCAGCCTCATGGAATTAAATGTTAGAGGATCAGGCCCTTTAATGCCTGGTAATACAGGGCACTTTTACACGTGCTCTGGTGGTGGGAGTGCAGGGTCAGCCCTTTGATTAGAGCAGTTTCAAGAGCCACTCTAATTAAACCACTGCCGCGTCTCCTATATCAGTGTCCCCATGCTTGAAAATGGCAGCAGTCTCAGAAGATTAACTAATGCTTGCTAGTTCAAGCACCCCCACTGCCATTTTTAAGCATAGGGACACTGATACACGAGATGCAGGATGCTGCTGGAGCGCAACAATTGCCATGTGCCAGCAGCAGGTCAGCGCAGCCTCAGTGTTCATGTATGCTAAATGCTGAAATGGCGAAAAAGTCTAAGTACACACAAAGCTAGAGAATGAACATGCTTTTACAATTCTCTCTACTTGTAATTAATTGTGAAACCATAAAATAGTCAAGTAATTTTTCTGAAAAAAAATGACTTTGAACATTTAATTGTTTTGGGGTTAAAAGATCTTTTATCACTTCTGTCTGTTCTTAAACATTCTCAGTATGTGTGACTTTGCTAATGCAAGATAAAATTCAGTTTGCAAAATGGTTAACTCGGAAAAGACTTTTTCCTAAATTCGATTTTGTTATAAAGTGATACATTTACTGATATTATTAACATCATTTTCCCAGCAATACACACCTAATAACTAGAAACCCAATACCATAGTCAAATACTGTGGTTTTTGAAAATGTTAAACGTGTGTTACTGCAAGGCAAGCCACTTCTTGTAAGTTATGAAAAATATGCTTGGCTTTCAGGGAAAAATAGATTAATGATATGCTAACAAGTTCATCATTCTCCTGTATTATATTATTTACAATTTTGTCTCTAAAACCTTTTCAATATCTCCAGCATAATTATCTGTCTCAGCTTGCCAACTCCAATACTGTAATTCTAAAACAGAAAAAACCTCAATGATTTTATTTTCTGCTGTAGAGAAATGTGATGGACACCCAGCAGCCTCAGAAGATTAAAATTAATATATTTATACTGTTAAATGTACATTTCAGAGGAACATGATGCAAGTGAAAGTCTTCAGTGCAAGTTAGTTTTTTTTTTAAATTTGAGACCACCTGTACATTCTGCTAAGTTCTTCAAGTAACAACATTCTTTTAATAAAAGTATGTTGAAAATGGAGGTAAAGCCTCCTGAAAAAGGGATAAATCTACTTCAGTCACTTTGGACAGAACCTGTAATAACATAAGGCCAATCACAGCTTAGGTATTTTGAATTCACTTATGTATTTTCCCTGCACCTTCTAATTCTGAAACTCTTTGTCATCACATCTACATTCCAAATAAAGAGTGTTTTGCTGAGGACACTTCCTTTTTAATTTATTTTTCAAACTTGTACTTTCATTATTGCACAACAAACAATGTTTGGGGAAGTGAGTTTTTATAGCCTTTTAGATAGTAATTTCATTCTGTTCCTGTACACCAGGAAGCAAGCTGCAGGCATCTGCAGTGAAAATGTTCTATGATGCAGTTTTGGTTTTTATAGCTTTTATACATGCAAAATACTTTGGTAAAATTCTGGTGTCAGTGAAGTTCATAGCAAAACTCCCATGACTATAGGGGGGGCAGGAGTGTACATGTTGTATGTGAAAACTACCACAACATCAAGGGGATTACTGCTCTGTCTGAGGGAGGAAGAAACCTAAATATTGGGAACTTTATGAGACACACAAAATACCTATCTAGGAGGAAAAAGGAGTAATGGGGAAAAGAACTGATGAAGGCAGTTGGTGTAAGATGAATTCCATTACAGTAAAGGAAGTGGTTGTGCCGCTCAGTGATGTCCCAGATTAAAGAAGTAGATTGGGATGAGATTTGGCCGTTTCTTTTCTTTTATTAAAAAGGCCTTCCTGTGCTCAAATACAAAGCTAGAGTGGAGTTAACTTAAAAAACTAAAGCTATTTACAAATTGTTAATGAGTTTACAGCTATCAAAGAACCCCTGCCTTGCTGAATCTAAAGGAATAGGTAAGCAGAGAATTTTATTTACTTCACTATGCCATTTGTGTTTGGCTCCATCAGACATGCCAAAACTCTCTTGGTTTATCCTGTGAATCATGTGTAGGTGCTAGCACACCTAACAGTGCAAATACTGAGTAGTACCCTGTAGCATCCTTGAAAAGGTCTCACAGGACTCCAGGGTGCTGTGGCGCTCTAGTTGAGAATCACTGTGATAGAGAACTCTCTGCCCAGCCTACTCCAGAGTTCAAGACAGGATGAGCATATTAAGCATAAGAAATAAAACCTGTACCACCTTTCAGTTACTTTTTGATGTCAGTTTAAAGCATCTGTCCTTATTTTTTAAGCACTAATGAATCAAGCCTACTTGATTCCAATTCACAATATTTTGTCATATTTATAATCAATAGGTTGGCTCCAGGAGCTTATGTTAGCTGTCAAAGCAAATGCATAATACAATGTACATATAACCTTGCATTCTGCCTCCTAGTTCATTTCTGCTGCAGAAATTTTATTAATACTCCAGGGCAGACGTGTCTTTCACCTGCAACTGGGAATTTTACAGCTTCAAAACCCATCCTATGCTACCCTAGTTCTCTCAGTCAAGGAATCATTTTATTTATTCCAGGCCAAATTTTCCAAAAGGTAGTTGCTATGTGTATGTAAAAGTGCATCCATTATTGTGCACATAATTACTGCGATTATGAATGCAATTCAGGCAAATACGCAAGCAAACTGCAAGATAAGGCTCTAACTGGCAATCTATGTGTGCCTTTACCCAATTTGCATTTGCAATTTTCATAATTGCCTACTCAGTTCTAGTACGCAGATCTCAGGACTAAGTTTATATAAAATTTGACTCTGGATAACTGATGAAAGACTGATGAGGGATGTGTGAGTGACTTCTAGAATACGGAAATTAGAAGCACATGGAGAGAAAATAAACCAAACTAAGTCAACTTTAACTTACACGTTGTCCTTTGTTTACATTACAGTTCGAAAGGGGAGAATATGAATAATGAGCTAGCTGGGTCAAGTTCTTTCAATTATCGTGTCTCCTCCTGTTTTCAATATTCAGCCTACCTTTTTGATAGTCAAGATGTACAATGACTTTCAGGCAGAATAGCTATGCATGTATAGTGTAATTTACAGTAAGTGAAATTGTCATTTTAAGTGTCTAACACTTATTCTGAGAAAAAAAGAAGAGGTACACCTTCTGAATATAAAGGCAAAATAGGGCTCCTGCAGTATGTTTACTAGGATGAAACTGAATGAGTATACAAGTGCTCCCTTTCTCTGCAGCATGAAAAGAAAGCAACTGCATTCAACTCACAGAATCATTTCAGCAAATTATACTTCTATTGCTACTGTTATAACCATCTTAATAAAAAACTTGACTCATCTGTTGTGTTTTATAGACACAAGTGAATAAAAGCAATTTAGAATAAAAGACTTACCTAGATATTTCTGTTAACCTTGGTCATTAACTTCAGAAAGACACTTATATTATATTTAGAGATTGAATTTCTAAGGAGAAATGTACCAAAATACTTAAGAAATGTACTGGGGAGGGGGGGGGGGGGGGAAATAAAGTACCTTTCATACACCATTAACCCAGCTCTGCTGTACTTTCATATGCAAAGCTCCCAATGACTTCCATGCAGAAGATTTCTTTGTGGGACGAACTGCATGATCATGCCCTATATATTTAGCTACTTAACACAATTTGAAAATTAAAAATACTTTTTGTTGATATCAAAAATACTTTCTATAGTTAGTAGAACATTAATAAAAACATTAACTTAACAAAATATGAAATGGTGGTGGCACTGATTTTGGAAACAGGGTTTCTTTTTAAATAAAATACTGATAGTTTATGAGATACCACTACATAGTTTGACAGGAACTCTTTATAGTTATTGTTCTGCTCTTTATTGTTCTGGAAATGTGGTTCTACTCTAAAAAGTGACTGTGTAAATATGACACATTCTTATTCAACAGCTGAATTATAGGCATCTTAATAAGAATTTTTACGAAACGTATTATTCCAATATAGTATTCTTACTTCAAAACCTGCTCCCTTTAAAAATTCAGAATGTTGTCACTTTATTTTACTAATAAAAATAAGTTTTAACTTTATATTACTTCTATTGGCATTGCAAAGTCAACATGGCTTTGAAAGTGTGAGCTGGGCTATATTCTGGTTATGAGATGATCCGTAGAATTCTTAACTAAACTTGAAATGTAATGCCAAATACAACTAAACTCCACATATAGTACTAAAAATTCCCATACAAAACAGAAGTGCAAAGTGTTGAACAGATAAAAATAAGCCTATGATTTGAAGGTAATGTGGTTTCTTCAAGATGGAGGCAAAGAAAATCAACCTGTGGAATATGCAAGTGAGAAGGAAAGGACCTTCCAATGTGACAATTATGAAAAAAATCCTTTTTGTCGTAAACACATTTCACTTGTAAAATTGAGCAAATCTAGTGTGGAAATCACACAGTGAACATGGCCCACAGAATGCCATTTGTTCAGCTGCTTTTTAGAGTTTTCACTACACTAAAACAAAAAAGACATAAATCCTATACTCTTGGTATAGAACACTAAGGAATCTGTACTCGTCTAGTAATAATACACCCCCCAGCATCTTTCCTTTTCCATTTCTTTTACACTTGATGCATAATTTCCTTTTCTCGTCTTTGTCCAAAACTGGGTTAAGTGAAACTGTTTCAGAGCTTTAGATCAGCTTGGCTTTATGTAACTGAATAACTTAGCTCTCATTTCATGGACTCTAATAAAGATTAAAACAAAGCCCTAATTTTCTTCCTAGTGCCTAGGATGACACACGCACACACACTATGAATTAGGGAGCTTGCTGAATTTGGGAGAAAAGTATCTTTACTTCCGGCCTCAAAATAAGGGTAGTATTGTACAGCAAGGATGACACATGGAAGACTGGGGAGGGGACAGGCAGCACAGTGGCAGAAAAAACAAAATGGATAGAAAAGCATATCAGAAATCTGCAAAACAGATGAATTTCTCTATGAGAATCGACTACTAGAGTCGCTCATGATCTCTCTGAGTACACAAAGGCTCTAATTCAAGGACCAACAACAGCAGTGTCTTCCTATTGACTTTACTGGACTTTGGTTCAGGTACTTTCATTGCACATAAGGAAGTACTCATTCTAACAGTGTATTGCTGTAATAAGGGAGTACACTATTTTCAAAGGCGCTAGAGGTCAAATACTATGTATTTTTAACTCTTTCATGAAGACTGAAATAACATTTAGAAAAGAAACCATACGGTATATATAATTTTAAAACTATGTTCTGATACTTCAAAGACTAGCACTTAAAAGGCTCAGTGTATGATGATCATTCTTTATGAAAGAAAAAAGGAATAGGGTAAAAAACAACATTTTTTCAGGATTCAATACAATTAAATTACAGTGGCTGTCAATAAACAGCTAACATCTGCCAGCAGCTTTCATTAGAAAGATGTGAGGTACTTCGAATGCATCCTATTTACAATGTGCAGAGAAACAGATGTGTAATAACTATGTTGAATGTTGACTTTAATGGAGGACCCAGCATGCAGTAGATGACATATATTAAACATTTCTGTGGCTCTTAATGGGGCACTTTTAGTTACTTTGGATACAATTCTGATGTCATTAATGCTAGGAATGACATGAACAAACGATCAGTGTAAATGAACTCAAAATCAGGTCTTTGATTTCTACAGTAGCTTCAGAACAGTCATTTATTTTATGAGAGGTAAGGGTTATTTCACAGAGACTTACAAAGGATGTCAGTGCTCTGCCACTAAGTTTTCTTGAAACTGCAGCCTTTTCAAGTGAGTAAGTTCATCAGCAGTTTCCTAGCTTTGGTCAACATGCTGCCTACTCCACATGGTGAATGGTGACTCTGACTGGTCCACCATGGCAGCGGCATAACTAGGGACACCAGAGTGGGTGCAAATTTGCTCCCCTCCCTCAAGAAGTCTTTCCCACAAGCAGGTGCAAGGGTAGCGCCAGGCCAAGCACTGCATCTGGAAGGGGAGGAGGGTGCAATGCCTCCGTTTTGCCATGGGAGGCACAGCTCTGTCCCCAGGCGTTGGGGGCAAATGGAGCACCAGGAGCAGCTCCCAAGAGCCTGCATCCTGCCTGTGCCTCACTGGGAGCAGCCCAAGCTCGTCTTGCTAGGAGACGATCAGCAGCAACAGCAGCCGCTGCTCAACTGAGGAGAACCCCAGCAGGTAACAGTCCCCTTCCTCTCCCCTTTCCCTCTGGCTCTTTTGTGTTCAGCACAATTCCCCATTCTGCCCTGGCACAGAAAGAGCTCTTTGCACCTCTGGACCACATACATTTTACAGTGGTTTTTATATGGGCCACACAGCTTCAGTTCCCACCCCCTCCTCAAGATTCTTAAAACAGCAGTTCTGGCTAACTAACTTGTGAACACTTGCCAAGTTTGATCTCACTCCACACACACTTAAGCAGCACAGCCTTGTTGAGCTGCATATGAATTAGAGTTGAGCTAGGCTTTTACTTTCAAGGTAAGTAAGAATTTTCCACTTTTCAAGGTAGCTGGTTATATTATCTCACCATTACTTATCCCTGCAGGATTGGAGGTCATGTAGGTGTTGGTGTTAGTGAAAGAGAACTTCAAAGTGATAGACGAGACACCACTGTAACTATGTATTTATTATAGAAAAGACACAAGCCTTTCAATCTCAAGATAAAGCCAATCTTGTCTTAAATTTAATATGGCTACCCTGTATGCCTGTAAGTAAATATTTGCATATTTAAAATATTTTTAAAATGTTAGACAGCCTCTTGTTTAGAGGTAAAGTGGCCTTATAGATCAGCACTCAATAGATTTCAGGAATGGAAAAGCATTACACAAAAAAGAGAAAACTTATGATATTAACTGGTGTTTCAGAGGATCAGAAATGTTGAAAATAAGTTTTTATGCCTTTGACTAGACAATGCCTGGTCACTAACCTAGGACTCTTTCTTCCTAGATGTGACTGTTTTTCTCCTCTTTTAATTACAAAACTGCTCTTCCTACTTCCTTAGATTATGTTCCCTACTTATTTCATGCCAGAACATTAGCAATGTACTTCAAAGGTCAAAATAAAATGGTATTTTGGTTTCCTATAAAATTCACAAAGCAAAGTAATTAATTTCAGGCCATATATGAAGTGGATTCAAGAGATGGAACTTGTAAATGCATCTAGAAGCAACTGAACCATAATGCTTCCAGCAGCACTAGTAGTCTGCAAACTGAGGTCACTCCTGAGCATGGTGGCCATTAGGGCTGTGCGAAGCTTCGGTCCCTGATTCAATTCGGCCCAATTTGGTGGCTGAATCTCTGAATCAAATCAGAGGACCTTTTAATCTCTCCAAATTGAATTGGAACCCTTCAAATTGATTCGGAGAGATTTGGCGATTTGGACATAGGCACAGCTTTAAATGTTTTTTTCTACATACCTCTAGGTAGCAAGCAGCTTTTGAAAGCTGCAACGGTGGGGAGGATGGAGCATCCCACAGAAGCACAGGGGGCTCCCCAGCACACTTGGCAGCAGAAACGGAAGTGGACCAGAAGCACTTCTGGTCTACTTCTGGGTCAACAGGGGAGTGTGTAGTGCTCGGTGACTGGTGCCTCCTGGGTCCGGGGCAGCACCTGGGGTCCTCCTGCAGCTGATCACCAACCCAGTGAGGAGTGTAGGGACTCACCAGAGTGCTCTCTGGCAGACCTGGAAGTGGACTGGAACAGGGGAGTGTGTAGTGCTCGGTGACTGGTGCCTCCTGGGTCCGGGGCAGCACCTGGGGTCCTCCTGCAGCTGATCACCAACCCAGTGAGGAGTGTAGGGACTCACCAGAGTGCTCTCTGGCAGACCTGGAAGTGGACTGGAAGTACTTTTTTGAAAGCTGCAACGGTGGGGAGGATGGAGCATCCCACAGAAGCACAGGGGGCTCCCCAGCACACTTGGCAGCAGAAACGGAAGTGGACCAGAAGCACTTCTGGTCTACTTCTGGGTCAACAGGGGAGTGTGTAGTGCTCGGTGACTGGTGCCTCCTGGGTCCGGGGCAGCACCTGGGGTCCTCCTGCAGCTGATCACCAACCCAGTGAGGAGTGTAGGGACTCACCAGAGTGCTCTCTGGCAGACCTGGAAGTGGACTGGAAGTACTTTTGGTCCACTTCTGGGTTCACCACTCCTGTGGGACGCTCTATGTGCCCCAGCATCACGGTGATCATGAACTGTGCCTGGTACCTCGAGGTTTGTAGAAAAAACATTTAACGCTGTGTCTATGTCCGAATTGCTGATTCTCTGAATCAGCATCGAATCTTCAGGTTTGGATTCGGCCAAATCGAATCAGGGACAGTGATCCAAATCAACGAATCGAATCACTGTCCCTGATTTGGGCTGAATCCAAATCTAATAGGGCCCGCTTTGCACATCCCTAGTGGCCATATAATTTTAAAGTAAATCTTGGACATTGCCCCTCTGCCACCAATCCCCACCCGAGGCAGGAGGAGCAGTGCCCAGTCCAGCCTGCCCCCCCATCTCCAGCTGCTGCTCAAGAGGCACCGGTTCTGGGCAGTGTGGGTGGTGCCAGTCTGGGAATTTTGTTTCCATTTCTACCAACCAGTTGGGATGCTGGTACAGCCTACAAAATCCAGGACTGTTCTGGCCAAAACAGGATGTATGGTCACCCTGCTCCTGAGGCACTTTGAGGACATATTATATGCTTCTCTTGTGACAGCCTAGATTCTGTGGCTAAGGTAAAGGGCCTAGACCTCTCCATCTCTAAGATACTTCAGGGGGCTAGTGCCATTACCAACACATACAGATTTCGTTTCTTTCAGAGAACTCAAGAGATAAAGCTAGATGCTATACAGTTGCCGCCACACATTTTTTGGCTCACATCACTTGGAAACCCATGCAGGGTTCATAATAATCTAACATTAAAAAAGCAGTTTCAGACAACACCTTCTTTAGTTAAAAATACAAAACACCCTTGCCACAGCTTTTACAAGTTGTCTTGATACCAATATTTTGATCTGCAGCTGCTAGTCAACCAACTTCTCCTTCAGGGAACTTCAGACCAAACTGTTGAATTCAAACAACTTCTGTTTTTTAAATTATATACCTTAAAAACATGATTTTAAAAGTTTGGGGGCCTTAGTACTTTCAATTTTTTCCACATCAACACTCTTAAAATGTATGGGAGAACTTTTAAGTACCATCTCTATGAAAAATACAAGTTTAAAAACAAATCTGAAATTTAAAAAAAGGGATTTTGCTTTGGAATTGAACCTTAAAAATCCTCCCAATTGTTTATGCTTATTTATATGAATTATTCAAGATTATTTTTAAATAACTGAAATTGCTATTGAGATTCAGAAATTATAATTACGGGAATAAAATAACTAACTTAAAGGTCTAAGAAGACATGATTGGTATGATAAATAATTGGTATATTTCTACTAAAGCTACATTAATGTAAACAATAAATCTCTTAAACAAAGATTGCGTGAATTTTCATTTATCTTTTATGACAAGAGAGCAAAGGTTGTAGCTTAATGAATGGAAAGAAGCAACAATGTCAGATTTAAAAGCTTCACAGGTCAAATGTCTGACATCTCTGAACACTGGAAAAAACTTAACATGGTAATTACTATTTTGGTCAAGTCACAGACATCTATTGTGATTTCAAAAAGATAGGATAAAACAAAAAATAAATTTATATAATTCAGTAACACGAGGACAGGTACTGTGTATAATAGTCCATAAAGTCCTCTAGGAAAGTCTCCTTTAGCCAGAGAGAAAAGAAGAAAACAGTATGAATTTCATTAGGGAACCACAATGTATATCAGTTCAGCTAGAAAATGCTTACATAGTATGGTGATAAACACTATGTTTAAACACAAGTATTGTTAAATTATGAATTTAAGATGTTTGCAAGCTGCATTTCAATCTGTAAATCACCCATATTTGGGTTAACTAGCAAGTAATTTTGAATCTTGCTGGACAACAGAAGCACAAGCACTGATAAGGACCTAGGCAAACCAAATATTTTTATTTTACATATGCATTGATTTTTGTCCAAATGGAAGACCTCTGTCATCTAACAGGATTATTCATAGATCTAAAGAGCTGATCGAGGTCATTAATAACAATAGTAAATTGATCATTATTCCAATAGGATTTGACAATGGCTTTTTTTCAAAGTGGATACTAATGTATTGATGCCTCTGAAGTTCATTACAGCAGTAATAAATCATTAGCCTCCACAAAATGATTTATAAGTTGGTTAAAATGCATTAAAATGGACTGTCAAACCACTCTACTAAGATGATGAGGCTGGAACAAAAAATAATTTTTTCAGGTCCTCTAACCAAGATGGTGATAGCTCATACTAATCAGATCACAAAGAGAAAAATAAAACAAATCACTGTAATAATTTACTTTAATAGCAAGTTTCAATCTTTGTAAAAGGGTGAGTGAATTTTACTTTGAATCTCTATATGCATACCTTTTATTCACTGTTGGCAGCAAACTCTTAACCTACAAAGCTCCAGTGCTGACCTCAATGATTATATTTGTGTTTACTTTAACTAAAAGGAACATACTGCATGCGTAACTATGGTTACACTCCAAGTGTGTAATAACAGTTTATTATAATGTATAAGTAGCCTGTCAAGCATCTAGCCATAAGATGCTAAGCCATAAGATTAGTAATGATCATATCACAAGTAGTATATGGGCCAACATTTGGTGCTCAAAATGTTTATACTGTGCAAATCTGTCACTATACTATATACAGTGGTGATAGGTGCTGTTTAAGTAGCTTATCTGAAACTCAGACCTATCAGTGTTTAACTATAAGAACATACTTCAGTTTCATATTCTAACAAAGTGTGCCTGCGTTTTAATTAATGTGTATCTTTATCCCAAATGGGTTATTTCATAATACTGGATGAAATGATCATTAATTTCCGTGTAAATAAGAATGGTTAGGCCTCCTGTCTATACTGTATCATAATTACAGTAGCATGTACAGTCTGGGACAGACACTGCAATAAACCATTTTGACCCAAATCAGTTAAGTCTGATACTAAGTTCAACCATTTTATATCTCACACTGGTTTCAGCCATTTTCAAGCTGGTTTATGTGCACTGAATGTCTGTTCTGTTACAGGTTTAAACCATTTTCTTATCACTTAAACCGGTTTATGTGTAATGCATGTCCCTAACCTAAAGGTCCTAGATCAGAACTCTTTGCTAAGTTCTGTATCAACAGGCACAAAGTTTTTGTACCACCACACAAATTTATATTATCTTAGTAAGTCTGATACAATTATCTAGTCCAGTGGTTCCCAACCTTTTTTTCCACGCCCCACTACTGAGAGTGGAGTGCAGCAACAGCAGCCCGGGGTCAGGGGAACTCCTAGCATGCAGTGCGGCTCATCTTTTCTGTGCGGTGCCACTGGCATTGCCCCTGTGACCCTCATTTAGGTTGCGACCCTGGGTTGGGAACTGCTGATCTAGTCAGATGCTGCCTGGGCCTTATATGGATACACAGTATGGAAAAAGAGTGTTTAAGGACTTTAATACATCCACAAATCCACAAATTTTATTTGCTACTCTGTTCCACCATGCCTCACAGAGACTTAAGAAGGGGACAAGAAGGATTGAAGATGCAGCCATGGTTTTGCTGTCCCTTCATTCCATGTGCTAGCCTGTAAATCCAACATACAGAGGGATGTATACCCATAAAATGGTGTAAGCTTTGTATTTACACTGAAAATCAGAGGGAAGCATTCTGCATCTTGCCATCTGGGGGTGTTCAGAGTACCCTGGCACAATCTTAGGACTGTGCCTAGATGGCACAAGTAAGCCTCAAGAGACTGAGCAGTCTTTACTTGAGCCAGTGGCTTTTAAATAAGGAACTCTTCAAGTTTAAAGGCTTTTCTCTAATACCCTGAATAAAATAAAATCATAACTTCTGGAAATACAAGATAAGAGCTACTTTCAACCACAAAGAAGCCAGCACAATAACATGTTATACATCTAATTGAATTATACTGAGAGGATGTGTTGTATAAGTAGGGTGACCATAAGCAAATCTGGACTATCTGGGACACTGTCTCCCCCTCCACAAGGCAGTGGCAGAGGCTGGTGGGCAGGGGCATGGGCACAGTCTGGCAGGGAGGTGGAAATGCCTGGCCCACCATGCTGCTCCGCTGCCTCCCTGCCAGACTGCATCCTGTACCCGGGACTCTCATTTTAATTTACCCCAACCAGCGGGACCAGCCTGTGAAATCTGGGATTGTCTCAGCCAAACTGGGATATATGGTCACCCTATACATAAGGCCACATAACATTCAGGACCAGATTTTCAAAAGGCCAAATCTGCAAGTTTACAACCTCAATTTGTGCTTGCTGTATGAAATAAAAGTTCTTGTACTTTTACCTAGCTATCTTGAGTTCATACTAGATCATCAGAGGTATTAGTATACTGGAAATAAAGGATGCCTGCAAACAAAGGAATTGAGCCACTGTGAAATCTAAGCCCTTTAAAAATACAGTCCTTCATCTCATCTACTATTATAAGCAAAAGTCTACTCCTTATTCTGAACAGAAAATCTTGACGAGGCTCTTCTTTCTGTATTTGAAAGAACCCCTACAAAGAAATGGAAAGAACCACTACATACAAATGTAGAGGGGGAGCTAGACAGTCTCATCTAACTTCTGAGCAAGTTTCCTTAAGTGCAAACTTAAAGCTACGAGTTGTTCTAAATGTAGTTAGGCATTTCCTTCTGCTAACGTGAGAGGAAGAGCCCTAAGAAACTGTTCCATGATGAGTAAAGAATTTCACCTTAATATATCATTTTATGGTTATGAAATCATATTACGGTCACACTGACACATTTGTTTTACAGTTTTTCTGTTTTATGCAAGAGGGAAGTGTAGAAGATTTATGCAGAAAGGGTAAATCAATACTTGAGACTATCAACAGACAGATTACCAGTTGAGTAATCTGGTATCTTGGGTATCAGGCAAACAACACCAAACTCAGAAAGAACTCAGAACAACCATAAATATATATAATTTGTCATTTGTATGTATATAAATGACAGAAGTGCTTATTAAAAATTTCATTTTTAAAAGTCTGACTACTCTTGTTGTTTCCAATTGACTGTGTTTTGGAACACTTTACCACTATGAGATAATCCATGACACTAAAAAATTCTTGACTGTTCTAAGTCAAAGCAAGTTACAGAAACATGGATAGACAAGAGATCAAGAAAAACTAACTGAGAGCAGCAGAAGCAGATTAATTGGATCTACTGAAATATCCATTCCAAGAATGAATGAGATTCTCTTCCCCCTAAGAAGCAAAACAGTTTCCTGAACCCAGGAAAACAGCAGTAACACATTGTGCCTTCCTGATTTTAAGATGCTCTGGGGGACTGGAGTGGCCCCCAGTGTAATTTACACAGTTATGAATGATTACTTTATATCAGCCTGTTCCTTGTCTATTTACTATCCAGTCCTCCCAACATGCACCGGTCTGTTCCAAGCACTCCAACCTGAGGTAGGACCTGCAAAGTGGTCCATCCTAGGCCAACATGTGGCTATCTTCCTCCATTCCACCCAGAGGTACCTCCTCGAGCCATACTTGGGCCTTTATAATAAAAAACAAGGCTGCAGTGGGGTTGGAGCAATAGTCCTACACAATAATTTGTAAAATCTTTAGAAATGTCTCTCTAAGTTAAGAAAAAGAAAATTAAGAGTCAAATTGTTATTGACTGTTCAAGATGAATACTCTTCAGGATGAATGCTCCATGATAAAAATCAACAACTTATCTCCTGCCAACCAGAACAATCATTAAGAACTTGCTCCTACTCTTACTTAAGTCAAAGGATTTGTGAGACTTGCATCAGCATCAGGATGAGGTACTGAAAGTTCCTAGGTAAACTAAAGGAGAAGTAAAGAGGTAGCTCATCATGTGTGTAGTCCTGTACCTCTATGGCTAGGGACAGCAATTACATATAAAATGGTTTAAATAATCAGAAACTGGTTTAAACCTGTAACAGACAGGAAGCTCAGTGCACATAAACCAGTTTCAAAATGGCTGAAACTGGTTTAAGATAAAATGGTTGAATATAGTATCAGACTTAACTGATTTGGGTCAAACTGCTTTATGAAATTTCTGTCCCAGACTGCTTCCAGGTTCAAGTTTAATCACAGTCCTCCAGCATCCCAGGGTGCTTTCCAGCCCTGTCTGCTCCACAGAGCAGGGCTCCCCCACCTCTCTAACTGGAGCAGTGAGGGCTGGCTGACAAGGGGGTTGGGGGGGGGGCAAGCCCACCTGGAGATGCAGCCCAATCTGCAGAGGGGTGGGGGGCCTACCCCACCCCAGGCAAACCCTGGCTAGGATCTGGGGCTAGGGAGGGGGATTAAACACCCCTTCTACTGCTCAAGCTTTCTGCTGGCTGCAACTGTGGACTACAAATCCTAGAGGTACCTGGACGCAGGAAGAAGAAGTGGTAAGCATATTTTAGAGTTCTGCTGCTCTGATTCTGGACTGCAAATCTCAGAGACCTTGGGGGAAGTAGGATCAGGAAGCCAATACAGCCCATGCTGGCTACATGCCAGAGAGCTGAGCTCTAGCACCCCACAACTTCTGGCCTGAGCCACTGTAGACATGTGACTACATTTCCTGAATCAAAGGTGAATATCTGTTCACTTCTGTTTCAGTTTAATCTCTGCTAACCTGCAAAGACTGAACCAATTCAGCCCCAGGTTTTTTGACTGTCTGTACACAGCTTATATGACGGTGCAGTATTTTTGTTCCCTCAACGCACGCTTCTGAAATATAGGAGAATACTCCAAAGAACAATAATAACCTAAAAAAGTAAAACCTCAAAAGAATAATAAACCAGGAAAAACCTCAACATGGGAAAAACATTTGTACAAGGAGTCATATAGAAGCCATACTTCAACATGATGAACTCTGGAAACAAGGCAACAATGAGCAGGAAAAACAACTGGGCCTGAGCCTAGAAACTTCTTCAGCTGCTCTGCACCAATTCCAGTAAACTGAAGCAACAGAAAGCTAGCTTAACCCACTGCTAGAGGATTTTCCCAAGTTTGGGGAATTTCCTTTGCTGTACATAGAGAAAGGTGGCACAGTCTTCAGAGCTACTACGCTCGTCCGATCCACATAATCTGTCTGACCACAGCTATACATAATGCATTACCACCTGGCACAACAAAAGCAGCCTTGAGACTGCTCTGCATTCAAGCTACTGAGCCAGCTGATGGCAAACCTGGAATGAAGAGGAAGGGGCCTCAGGTGTTTTAAAATTAAATTCCCCTGAACTCCACTGGCTATAAAAGGCAAGTCCTTATGACTCTGGCCCTTTATGTTCTGCATGTGTAGTAACACTCTTCATTATAAAAGGACAGTAATTCTGCTAATCTAACAACTGCGCTTAACATTACCTTTTCCAACTGGAATATGCACCTGCAGTGGCTGAGTAATAAAAGACATTTATCTCAATCAATGCTGGAAAAAATACAGCAATGAATGAGGATGAAAAATCCTCAAGTAAGACACAGAAAAAAGACACTGACATAAATTTAAGAGCTGCTTCATAGTATCTGAATGCTTGTTTTTTTGTTTTAACAGATAAAAATAATGTTTTAATGCAAACTGGCAATGAGGAAAAATATAGAAGCACTATGTTTTATAACATCTAAGAAAAACAAAAGAACAAGCCAAATGTGGAAAGGTATGCTGATGTTACAATGTACGAAGTGCTACCACACGTAAGGAGAATACAGAGCACCACATGTATAATGCAGAATTAAGCAGTACAGAAAATGTCTATATATATTGCACTCTTAATTCAATCACTACTGATGATTGTGGGGAGAATGTGCTGTTCCTAACTCATCCCAGAGAGATGTCTTCCCATCTTCTTGAGAACTTCTGATCAAGAAGATTTTACAACAGTATAAAGAACAAGCAGTACAAGGAAGAAGGAGTCTACTTCTGAACTGCAGTGGTTAGTCACAGCACTGCCCTAAGACAATCCATGCTTCCTTCACTTAGCAGAGATGAGTGCCATAACCACTGGGGTTACACAGGCTATTGCTTGTTCTAGTTCTTGGGTAAAACTATTCCCACCATGAGTTCTGAGCTGAAACCAATGCTGTCAGTAAGAGTTAAATGAAGTCTTCTCTGCCTTCCTTCCTGAAGACTCAAGATGACTCTGGGTGCCTCGCAACAACATTCTGAATAGTAATGACATTTAGATGGGAATTCAGTACAGTAATACCTCAGTTAGTTAACGAAGCCTCTGGGAGTGAAACTCCTTTATAATGAAGTCTCCCGGCAGTGAAGCTCCCTGAAGGCTGGCAGTTTCAGCCTGCAGGGAGCTGGGAGGAAGCGGAAGGAAGGTGGTGAGAGAGGGGGTGCCACATGCATATGGCCCCAGTCAGCCTTGAGGACAGCTCCAGCAGGTAAGTAGGCGGGAAGAGGGGGATTCAGGTCCCTGTAGGGTGGGAGCTGGGCAGGACAGGGAATGTTGCCTAGCAGGGGTGCTTGGGGCCCGGGGCCACGGTGGGGAGCAGCCTCAGGTGGCTCATCAGGGGAGGGCCAGCTCCCCGCTGCTGCGCACACTTCGAAGGGGCAGCAGGGACCCACGCCCTCCAGATCTGTACATGGGGCAGGGGCAGGCTGCAAGCTCTGGCACCACTGCCCTCACTGCAGCCCAGTGTGAAGGAGGCATGTTGGCAGGGCAGCACAGAGCTCGCAGTGGCACAAAGATCCCAGCCCTGCTGCTCCCCGCTGCGCTGGGTCATGCCTGCTGGGCTGCAGAGGCTCGGGGGCAGGGAAGCAAGGCAGCAGGTAACAGCACGGAGAACCTGCGCACTGCTGCTCGCCACGCGCTGCCCTGGCAATGAACCTCCTGCGCACGGGGCTGCAGTGAGGGCAGTGGCATGGTGCTGTACCCCTAAAAGAATGGCAAGGTGAGCAGCCACTATTCCCTGCCACCCTGCTTCTCTGCCTTGGGTGCCTCTAAGCCCGACAGACATGATCCAGCATGGCTGGGAAGAGCGGGCCTGCACAGAGAAGGTGCTTGCCCCACACTGTCTTGGTGACGCGCCCCCTGTGCATGCTGCTGCTTGCAGTGCACAGCACACAGCCTCTCCACACGGCTCCTCTTCCCAGTTGTGCTGGATCGCACCCTCTGGGCTGCAGAGGCACCTGGGTCAAAGAAGCAGGGCAGAGTGAGGAGTGACAAGCAGCCACCATTCTCTGCTGCTTTGTTTCCCTCCACCGGGCGCCTCTGCAGTCCAGTGGGCACGATCTAGCACAGCTGGTAGCGGCACCCAGGGGAGGGAAGCAGAGTGGCAGGGAATGGTGGCTACTTGCCCTGCTGCTCTTTGAGAGTCACAACCCGTGCCACAGCCCTCACTTCAGCCCTGCATGGAGGAGTGTTTCACCAGGGCAGTGGGACAAGTGGCAGCGAGAAGATCCCTGCGTGGCTCCCCCACGTCCTGCAGCACCTCATGGAACAACGCTGCAGGGAACTTGTGGGGTGAGCAGCAGTGAGGAGGTTTTCTGCATGGCTCCTCTGCTCCCTGCAGCACTGTTCCCTGAGGCACTGCAGGGAGTGGAGGAGCTATGTGGAGATCTTCTCAGGGATCTTCTTGCCATGGCTTGCCCTGCACTGCCCTGGTGAAGCACCTCCTGCGCTTGAGGCTGCAGCAAGGGCAGTGGTGCAAGGTTGTGCCATTCAAAGTGGCAGCAGGCACAGGGGGTGTATCGCATGGGCAGCATGGGGGCAGCTTGCAGCAGCGAGATCCCCGCACAGCCCCACTGTCCACAGCCACACTGGGTTGTGCCCGCTGGGTGGTGGAGGCCATAGGGGAGGGAAGCAGAGCAGAAGCCTGAGCTTCCACCTGCCTCCCATACAGATCTGGGGGCTGTGGGTCTCCCCTGCCCCCTTGGAGTGCATGCAGTGGTAGGGCAGCTGCCCTGTCCAAGCCCACAGCAGGAGGCTGGGGGCTGTGGACCTGGGTCCATAGCCCTGGCAACTGGGAGACCTCTCTGCAGGGCTGGGGGTTGAGGGGTACCAGCAAGGCTATCGGGGGAGTGAGAGGCATGAGCAGGGCCAGGGGGACTGTGGGAGGCCTTTAATTGAGTATTTCATTATTTTTTCTTGCTGTACCCCTCTTCCCCGCCTTCTCTGAAGTCCTGGAATGCATCCCTATACCTCCTATATTATTTCCACTTCTGATAACAAAGTTGCTGATAACAAAGTGATGTCATAGAACGCATCTACTTTGTTAACCGAGGTATTACTGTACTTAGGAATGCTTGATCTCTCCTCCTGAATCACTTCCTAACATGCTCAAAGGCCTCAGTGCAGAGGCTGACAGATCTTTGTGGTTCAAAGTAGAAATAGTCAATTAGTTTGGGCACTTAATGAGTTTTGTAGCTGCTGGCACAGGGCTATTTTGAGTTACTCTTAGGAACCTAGGCAATAAAGTCTACCTAAGTCCCATTTAGGCACCTAAGGACCAATGGGAATCTCTCCTCCTACATCTGACCAAATTCTGCACTAAAAAATGCACGGGTTTCTAGAAAGCATGGTGGAAGTCCTGAGCTCTTATATCGAGTGAAAAATTGGATCCTTAATTTCTCCACTTACTCAGTGCTTAATTCACTAAGTTAGGGGGTCAAGCATACGGTTCATGGGCCAGATCTGGCCAATGCTGTCACTCCATCTTACCGACAAGCCTCATGGCAGGGAAGGGAATTTGGGGGAGGGACTACTGGCGGGGTAGAAATCCAGAGCTATGGGGCCCTGTAGGACATGGCCCTCAGTGGAAGAGGGTTTAGTAAGGTCTGTGCCAACACAGTTCCTTTCACTCAGTGGCTGATTAGCTCACTGCTGTTTGGCTTACGGCCATTTGACTCACTGCTTGTATAATCTCTATGGTCTCTGCTGCCACAGGTGCTGGCTCCAATAAAGCCATCACTTGTCTCACTGCCTCTACTGCTTGACCCATGGATTCAGTCCACAGAGCTCCAGGGTCTGGATCTGTCCTGGGTCACGGGATGAGTTTGACACCCCCACACTAGGCCACATTTTGCATAAGCACACACACCTGTGTGAACTTTCAAGTGAAATTTGAATTAATAAAATTTGAATTTAAGGCTAAATTATAAAGTTAGGCTAAATTATACATTTAGAATAATCTATTAAAATAATTAAAATAAAATAATATGGTGAGTGAATGAGTCTTTACTATAAACTCTGAAATTAAAGGCTAATTTTCTTCTATATAAGAATGAGGAGGAAACCATCTAATTTTTGAGGTCAAGCTTTAAAAATACGACATACTATTTTATCTATTAGGAGCTTGACCCTGCAAGGGATGCAGAGTATATACTACCAGATGCAAAGGATCAGCAAAGTCATCACAGGTGTTAGAACCGGGACACTGATTCCAGCAGATACCATCATGTGTACTCCTTGATAAGGATGATCCACTGAGCCCACCTGGATGGTATCAATCCAACTCCTGTTTTATTCTCTCTACCTGAGCTATGATTAGTTCAGCTCTCAAATTAGGAATATTTATGATCCTACACCCATAATGGAGGCTTATTCCCCAGCTCATGGAAAAACAACCATGTGCTTAGAAACTACCAAAACCCCTGCTTCTGAATTGTTCTGGGTACTTTAGTTAAATGGCCCTTTGTGGTCCCTTTGCATATGTACAGAAATGTAAACAATAACTTCTCAAGTGCTCTGTCTGTGTCTCTAAACAAAAATTGTGCAGCACACAAAGCCTGGGTGTTAAAATAGCAGAAATCAGGAATTATTAGAGGGAGAGTGTGTGGGGGAGAAGGAAGGTGAAGGGTGTGGTAGGTTATGCCACAGGAAGAAGGAAACGTTGTTTCCTGTTATTTCTTATGTTGAGGAGGGAGAGGGAGCAGAGGATGAGTTTACATGAGATGTTTACTGTGGAGCTGCCTAATTAGCTCTGTAGTAAAGTCTCTGTGTCTACATGTGCACAGCTATTAGGCCATAGTAAACTAATAAAAGGTGCTGCAGGTTAGTGTGCGGGCCGGCAGCGGTCCGAGGTCCTCGGGGGCGTGCGGCGGGCTGTGGCCAGCAGCCCTGGCACGCGGGTCGGGGAATGCAGGCCGGCGGACTAGAATTAGGCACGGACGCGTAGCGGTTGATTAAAGATTATTTTACTTACACCGTAGATGGTCGCGGTGCAGGCAGGAAAACTTGCTTGAGTTGCAGTTACAGATAGGAAAGAAGAGCGGACAAGAGTTCTAAACTTGCGAACTCTAGCCCAATCCGGTTGAAGGCTCTAAAAACGCGAGCCCGTCGTGTCAACCGAAGAAAACAACTCGGAGAAGAGCTCTGGATACACTCACATGAAGTTTGCTAGGCTCCGTGGAACTTGCGCGCAGGGAAGGGGTTCGTCGAGGGATCGTTC
>NW_005842531.1:626342-626796 GCF_000455745.1 Alligator sinensis
TGGGCTTTCAAACTTAAATTCTTCTGCATTAAATCGGTTACAGTGCGAAAAGTTGCAGTTAACACTCCCCCCTTGTCGTATTGTGGGGCCACCCTCTCATCTGCGGCGCGTTCCTCTGTCTCCAGATCTTTGCGGAGCTTGGATGGAAGCTCGCGACCCCTTAATCTAGACACCAGCACAAAAGGGGCGAACTGCTCGATCGGCACCGGTTCTTCACTCTCCAGAGCACATCTTAGGCAACAGGCACACTCCCAGATGAGGGTTGGGTTTACTGCGCCCGCCGGGTTGACTCTGGCGAGGGACACAGTGTCGAGGGGCCTGAACAGGACCCGCTCATCACCCATTATACACCCGAATGCCGCGGGGTGCAGATACACTTCCCTCTCTCTCAGGGCTCCGTCTTCGGAAGCTCCCTCTTCTCCCTTCAGCGAAAGGCGTCCGCTGATAAACCTTT
>NW_005842531.1:627121-630405 GCF_000455745.1 Alligator sinensis
GTGCAGGCAGGAAAACTTGCTTGAGTTGCAGTTACAGATAGGAAAGAAGAGCGGACAAGAGTTCTAAACTTGCGAACTCTAGCCCAATCCGGTTGAAGGCTCTAAAAACGCAAGCCCGTCGTGTCAACCGAAGAAAACAACTTGGAGAAGAGCTCTGGATACACTCACACAAAGTTTGCTAGGCTCCGTGGAACTTGCGCGCAGGGAAGGGGTTCGTCGAGGGATCGCTCGGCGACGGTGAGAGGCCAGAGGTTGATCAGACCCCTATAGCCTTCTCAAGGTACACGCTGGGTCCATTACGCTCCGCAGCGCTTAGAGTTCTTCACGAGACGTGAAGTCTTTCTCCTCCAGATGGTTGTGGAGTCCTCCAACTTGGGCGGAAACCGCTCAATCCTCTTATACGGCTAGCAAGCCAATCGCTAGCCGCCACGTGGGAATAATTTAGAACTGGCCAATAGTGGGACACAAATTTGCATGCAGGTGGCGGGAACTCCTTTGCACGGGGGTTTTCTCTTTGCAACTGAGAAATGCACCCTGCAAAGAAAGCTCCGAGTGGCGGGAAATAATTTAGCAGTGTCGAAGTGCGCACACACAAAATCACACCCTTGGGTTGTGACAGTTAGTACTTGTAAATTCAAATATCATCCTGCCACGACATTATTTACTGTGCAGCAGTGCATGTGTAGACTTGATGGGGCTGGCTGGGGCACAAGGGTGCATTCAGTGCAGGGGCTGCCTGCCAGCTAGCCCTAAAGTGAATCACCCTTGTGTCAAAGTGACCACCTCTGTAGCACATTGAGCCAAGTTGAACCAGCTCTGGGCTGGCAGACTAACTTCCGCCCCCAGGGTATGCTGCCAGCGGAGGCTGCTCTGACTTGGCTCAACATGCTGCAGCCCCAGGAGCATGTGTAAATGTGGTGCCTGGGTGCAATAAATGCTGGTGCGATATACACCCAAGTTTATTGTGTCACATTAATTTTGTGTGTAGACATGCCCAGTGCATGCAATAGAAAGGCTCAAGACAGCGTAGGAAAAGGGCATAAATTAACATTCTTTGGGGCATAGATTAATCTTAATTTCAACATGTAAGCATTTTAGAAAATTTCACTTGGGTTTACTTGAAATAATTGGTTTAATGAACTAATCACAGTTCATCCTTCATATTATAACTTTTAATACTAGTGTTTAATAAATTAGTTGTAAATCTACACCATATTTTGATTTAAAAAAGATTTCTGTATCCAAAACACTCAAGTTTTTAATAAATCTGAAGTCCTGGTGTTGTGTATTCAATTAAATTCAAGTTGTCATCTTAATGCAGCTTGACAGAAATATAAGCAAAAATGTCATCACTTAGTGAATAAGAAATGTGTATTTCACTATTTTATAGCATATTCAAATGTAGTATTTCTAACAAACCAAATATGTTGTTATATTTTTTAAATATATACACATCAGGTGTAAAAACTGCATTTAGTTGTAAATCAACTTAACTGTTATATCAACCAATGAAAATGCATTCTTTAAAAAACAAAACATATATACAATGGGAAATTCGATAAAAGGCCAATTTAAATAATTGATTCTTTGGCTTGTTGATTTACATCATGATTTAAATTGACTTGATTTATATCAATCCACCCTGCTTTTCACCAATGCTGCTTAGCTCCAAACAAAGGAGACTAAATATTTTACTGGATTTTCTCTGTCAGTATTCAAGGAAACAACTCCTTTTGTCAGGTGTGTGTGGGTGTGTGCAAACTCTCACTGGCTCTCTTATTGACTCTAATATGCATCTGCAGACAAAATACTGTTCTGATAGTGAGTAAATGTGTAAGTTAATGTTTCTGCATGTTCAAATCTACTTATATTCTGCATATTCATGACCAATACAAACATTAAAATCTCCTGATTTGCATGTGGGCATAATTAAATTGAATAAAGGATTAAAATAATTTAACGTGAAATGGCTAAATTTTCCCATACAAATCTGAGCTTTATATAAACATTGGCTACTTTGCTCACAAGCCAGACACACAATTACCTACATATAAATATAAGCAAGAAACTTACTGCATTAACTCAAATACAAAACAAGGTTTTTCCCCCAATCAGCATGGGAAAAAAGCCCCTCTTCTTACATTCACGTACAAGGAAACCTCATAAAATATGCTGTCTATCATTAAACTGCTGCCAAATGCAGCATGTATTCAGTAACGGAAACCAACTACGAAGCTGATTAAATGCAGCCAACACTGAGAATGATTATAAAACACATGGTCCATATTGGACAAACATACTGATGAGAACCTACCACCAGAATAGATTAGTGCAGCTTACCTGAATAAGATATATGGTGGTACCCATTGACCGCAGTCCCCGTCAGCGCCAACTCTTTTTAAAGTCATAGTGACCTACTACATTGCATACATTTCAACTTCCTCTTCACTCTCATGGATGAGCAGTGTCTTTCTTTCCCCTTTCCAATGATTCCTGTTTCTTCACCAGCTTTAAATGTCTCTCAAACATCATCAGATGGGGCCCCAAGCAGTTCTCCACAGAACTCCTCTTTTGTCGCTTCTCTCAGCCTGTTTCATTTGATTATAGATTTAATAGATTTCTCAGACATTAAGGGCTGGAAGGGACCTAGCGAGATTGAGTCCAGCCCCACTGCCATAGGCAGGAAGTCTACTGGGGTCAAATGATCCTAGCAAGATAAGCATCCAAAAGTTTTCTGAATGAGTTCAGAGTAGGTGCTTGCACCACCTCTGTGGGGAGTCTGTTCCAGACCCTGGATGCTCAGACTGTAAAGAAGTTTTTCCTTACGTCCAGTCTAAATCAGTCTTCCAGAAGTTTATGGCCATTAGAGCTTGTCATCCCTTGGGGAGCCCTGGTGAATACCTGTTCTCCCAGATCCTGGTGCACCCCCCTTATGTACTTATAGGTTGCCACCAAGTCCCCCCTGAGCCTTCTCTTCTCCAGGCTGAAGAGTCCCATGTCCCTCAGCCTTTCCTCATAAGGCTTGCTCTCTTGGCCTTTGATCATGTGGGTGGCTCTCCTTTCGACCCTCTCAAGCTTATTTATGTCCCTCCTGAAGTGGGGGCTCCAAAACTGGACGCAGTACTCCAGCTGCGGCCTCACTAAGGCCAAGTAAAGTGGGAGGATGACATCCCTAGTTTTGCTTGAGATGCATCGGTGGATGCATGCCACAGTTTGGTTTGCTTTGCTGGCTGTGACATTGCATTGGTGGCTCATGTTCCTTTTGCGGGCCATCAAGAGCCTCA
>NW_005842531.1:630431-653163 GCF_000455745.1 Alligator sinensis
GGTCATGGTGCGAGTGGGTGTCGCTCTGCCGAGCCTATAAGTATAATGTTGGTTTTTCCTCCTAAGGTGGGGCATCCTGCACTTTTCTGTGTTGAACGCCATCAGGTTTTGGTCCGCCCACCTTGCAAGCCTATCCAGGTTGGCCACTATCCCCAGCCTGCCCTCCAGTGTGACCACCTTCCCACATGGTGTCATCCTCGAATTTCACCAGTCCGCATCTGACACCTGAACCCAGATCATTAATGAATATGTTGAAGACTACTGGCCCGAGTATTGTGCCCCGAGGGACACCACTGGTTGCCTTGCACTATGTTGATTTGCTCTCATTAACTATTACTCTTTGAGTCTGACCCCAGAGCCAGTTTCCCAGCCACTGGACCATGAGATGGTTGAGGCTGCAGTTCCCCAGTTTAACCATGAGGAAGTCATGGGAGACCAAGTCAAAGGCTTTTCTGAAATCCAGATATATGACATCAACCTAGTCTCCCTTGTCCAGGCAGTGCATCACCTGGTCAAAAAAGGAGACGAGGTTGGTGAGGTAAGACCTTCCAGCAATCAAGCCATGTTGGCTGGCACTCAGAAAGTTGCCTTCCATTGGCCTGTTGCTGATGGAAACTTTCATGATTTTTTCCAGGATCTTTCCAGGGGTGGATATCAGACTGGTTGGCCTGTAATTCCCTGGACCTTCCTTCCTTCCTTCCTTGAAGACTGGGACCACATTGGCTCTTTTCCAGTCGGTACCTCGCCTGAGTGCCAAAGTTCTCAAATATCTTTGCCATAGGGCATGCTATGATGTCTGCCAGTTCCTTCAGGACTCTCAGGTGCATTCCATCCGGGCTCATGGATTAGTGTAGTCCCACCCTCCATGAGGTGGAGGTGGAGCTGGACCAAGTTGCCCTGCACCTTATCTGCATATAAATTTTTGGAGAATTCCCAGGACTCATGTCGAGTGGTTCCAGTCATGAGTGGAAGCTAATTCGTACAGGGAGGGGGGAGGAGGGTGGGGAGAAGATCTGGAATACACATAGAACCTGAGCAGTGCCGAGTTGTGGTGTCAGCCTGGCTTGAAATGCTGTTGGATCCATTGGAACCGGACCCAAAGAACTATATGGTAAATCATAATAAGCCTTTTGGCCTTGGACTAAAATACGGCATAGTCAGAACGTATACATGAATCATTTACTGTGCAGCAGACTAATTAGCTGTGCAGTAAACATCTTGCATCTAAATGTGCATCCCTATTCAGCTGTAGTAAACTGATTTACTCCAAAGCAGGATAGTACTTGTAAATTCAAGTACTATTCTGCTGCGGAGTAAAAAACTCTGCAGCACTGTACATGAAGATGCTTCTCTGGTTGGCTGGGGCACAAAGGTACTTCAGTGTGGAAGCTCCCACCAGCTAGCTCTGAGCTGAAGCACCCTGGTACCTCAGCCAACCTCTCTGCAGCACACTGAACTAGGGGGAGCAGGCCTGGGCTGTCAGACTGATGACCTGGGGCTCCTGCCAACCAGGGCTGCTCAGCCCCAGCTCAGTGTGCTGCAGTCTTGGGAGCATGTGAAGATATGCTTCTGGGAGCAACAAATCATGGAGCGATAAGCCCAAGAGTTTATTCAGACACATTAACGTGCACATGTAGATGTTGTCCATTTTGAACTATATATAAAGTAGGTACAAAAAGTGCTGCTTAAAAGTGCATTTATGGCGTACCTCTGTGAAAATTTGTAGCAGTTTCAATAAAGGCAAAATGAATCACTACTGAATGAACTAAATCTATGGGTATCTGTTGTAATTCACCTATATGCAAATTACTACAAATATGTTTAGTTCAAGGTCAGTGTTTTCAGATTTGCCCCTTACTTTCATGTGCTCCTGGAAAGCAGGGTCTGACGGTAAGGAGTGGGGGAAGAGGCTGCAATGGGGAAGATGTTGGGAGGGTAGAAGGAAAGGGGGCTATGTGACCCCCCCACCAGATATTCCCTGTGGTAGATGTAAGGAAGGGACAAATTCAAGGCAAACCTCCAATAATTAGATTCTATACCTGGAAAATAATAACAAACGTATACATTTTCCATAAGTAGAAAATAATTATGAGTAAATAAGAATCCACTCCTACTAGTGAAGTAGAAATTACCTCAGTAAATAAAGCCACTTTAAGCTAAGCCCATGCACTGTTAGGTTTTCTGTCTGGCAGAGCTGCTCTTCAATTCTGGCCAGGGGCAATTTTTATATGCCCTTGCTTCTGACTGTTATGTCAGTGTTTAACCCAATCTACAACTACATACAGAACTTTATGTACACATTTTTATCTACCATATGTTTCTTTCTGGCAGATAAATCCATAATGGTCTTCCTAACCAATTCTTTAAAGGGCTTGGCATAGACGTAAAGAGTAATTGCAAGGATCATAGCATGAAAAATAATAATCTTTAGTTAAAACTGAGGTGGGGGGAGGCGTTCAAGCAACTTAATCAACATATATCTGTAGAAATATATTGCACAACATTTTCCACAGTTTCTCATCTCCTATTCACTATTGTAACAAAACCTTATATATTACACAGCGCTGCTACCTGCCTAACCAATACCTAGTATGTATATCAACATTTTATGAGCACTGTGTCTTCACAAAGTGAAAGGAATATTGCAAGATAGCTTTCTTAACTAAAGTGCTGAGTCTGTAGTATAACTCAGCTGAAGAACAAGAATGTGCCATGCCTATGTGCCATGCCTTTCATTTCATTGATAGGCATGCTATGTGCCACAAAACCTGTGTTATACTAACAAAGAGTTCAATCATTCATTCCCTGAAACAGTTCAATAAAATAAAAAGCATATTTACTCACAATGTATTTGGCTATATTAAGATGACTTGTTAAATAAAGGTTATAATCTGTAATATAATACTGTCATATATGAAAAAAACTGCATCTGGATAAGCATTCTCTAGAGATTGCCTCAAACCCACATCATATTCCAGAGTTCTCCATACTGTATTACAACTGGATCTATGAGTTAGCTGAAGTATGTACGAAACCAGACAGCTTGCTATTGACAAAGCTTCTGCAGAGGCTTATGTACATTATTTATTTTAGCAGTTGTAAGGAATGGACTACTCTGATGCAATGTGCTTGAGAGTTGACAGATTCATGTAAGAGTATGAGGCTCTTATGTTAGTGTGTGTTTGGTAAATCAGACCCCATTTTCATTATATTCATGCACAGATATATTTAGATGCATTTCCCTGACCTAACAAGTTCTTCTGGAAAACTGTCATTGCCCAAACAGTGCAACAATCTTGTGAAGAGGCTGCTGCTAGGTTCTCTCTCAGACATATTTTAAATCAATTTTTTGGTGCTATGTATGTGTGGGCATGATACAAAATGAGCCTTCACTGCTCTAATTCTGCGTCTGCTTTACAGGAACCAGGGGTCAGTGCTTCATTCAGTAATGCTCAGAGCTATGAAACCACATACAGGATGGACTCCATGGTCTCCAGCCAGTACCATGCAGATTAACATAAATTCATTTAATCTAATCCCACTGTTTAAATAACCTAATTGCAAAAAAAGAAGTGGATCTATACCTTTTTGTACAAAATATGACTAATGATAGTGGGGGTATGCACATTATTGTTTTCCTAGATCAACAATAGAGAAGGATTGCACCACAGATACTATGATTATGTTTAACTCACTGTTAAAAACTGACAAAATGACTGGTTTCTAGAAGTTACTCATTCATTTTTTGAATCTTTTTCATATTAGTTTTAGCCTCATTTTAAGTCAACATCAGCAGAATGTTGGGCAATAAGTGGGGAAGATCCTAATAAATCAAATATAAGTTTCCACCTACGCTTTCATCACAAAGAACTAAATATGTCATCTCAGCACGCATAGGGGAAAAAACCCCACAATGTCCTCATTTTAAAATATTTGCAAATCATTTGAGCAGCTTTATTAGACTGGCTCTCCATTATATGGAACTACTATGAAACTTGTGTGCGTTAAACTTCAACATTTTCATACAAAGCCATATCCCACAAATTATTTTTTTTCCATTGGAGACTGAACAATAAAATATAATACAGCAAGTACCGAGTGAAGCTATGATTACTAAATCATCAGAATCACAAGGAGAAAACAAAGATTTGTTCTACTACAGGTACTGAAACAACAAATGTAGTGCATCAGTATGAAAAAATTTCCTCATGAAGTAGCTTTGTTAATCCTCTGAATTCAAGTGAATGATGTTTTTGTAACACCTTAATAGGAATAACATAATAAATTATGTTTAAATGAACTATTTAGTCTGCATTCAGTACAGCTTTGTCATGTTGACACCTGAAAGCTAATAAACACATGAGTATTAGATTAGAATGGTGGAATAAAATATACACTATGTGAATCATCTGACAGAAAACATGCATTTTCACTCATATTTCCTAATTATTAAAACTGGAGACAGTAAGATCATAGTAAATAAGGAACGTCAGCATTTCCTAATTCTGTGCAATTTATGAGATTTAAGCAAATATCATTGAGAGTTTTAATTTGGATCTCCCAACAGCTACACTGGATTATTGTGAGTGTAATAGTTTTATGTTCAAGTGGGATTCTGCTGTATTAAACTCATTGTTAAACAAATCAGTCAAGCTCTCTCTGGAATTTCAATTTGCACCTTTGAAGAAGATTAACAGTGTTTCACTGTTTTAATGTTTGATTACAGACATACACCTTTTAAAAAGGCAAAATCTTACCAATTAATGATGATTTTACTTGAATTGAAATGAATTTTAGTCCACATCGGTAGTAGTAGGTAGCATTATGCAACTGCTAATAATGCATTTTGATAAAAGAGAAATGTTCAGTGAAAGTTCTGGAGTGTTTCTGAATCAACTAAAATCTGTATATTTGTTAGATTGCAAATATTTGTATTCAGCTTAAGACCCAAACTTTCACTTGTTGAACTCCATGGTAACACTCCTATTGGCAAGAAGAGGAGACAGGCAGGGCACTAAAACATACCTTCTGTACTATGTCTGACTAAATTACTTATTGTTGCCACTTCCATTTTTTTTATTATTAACAAAAGATAAGCATGTCTGTTTTTGACTATTTTCTTTTGGATAATTTTCATTTAACTATCAATCAATTTATCCTGCTTTTTTTAGCTTTGTACTTTCACCCTGATACGAGTCATTTCTGGGCAAACAAGGGGCTTTTCTAGTAATCTGAATAACTGACCCTTCTTCTAATCAGGTGCCATTCACAGCTTGATCCTTCAGTCTGTGCATACACTAAAGCCGTATTGCCTTTACTGAAGACTGCAAATTCAGGACACTGGGTTACTCTGAGAATGGTACACTCGTACTTGGTGGTTTTCCTAAACAACTATCAAGAGAAGAGTATGGTCTGTAGTTTCATCATACAGCAACAAGATTATGGGCTGTACTCAACCAAGTAGAGTAGTCCCATGAAAGTCAATGGGATCTATTTTTTATCCATAAGAAAACAATAAATTACATTTAATGTACTATACATAGAATTTTACAAGGAAGAAAAGTATATTTAGTAACAGCTGATACTATTTATGTAGCTGAAATACAGTTTTAAATTAAAAACAGCCCCTAAGTCAACACTGTATAAACCATAATTTGATAGATATTACTAAAAATGAGGAGGAAAGAGTTTTCTTGTCCATAGTCCTGCTATTTGAAAAATTCCTGCTATTTGAAAAAATCTCTCCTTTCACATCAGGATAAAATCAATGTCTTGTATAAGGTTTTCATGGAATAAAAGAAATCAGTAAGAACCAGTAAACTGATGGTTAGGATGTTCACTTTAGATGCGGATCACCTATATTAGAGAAACCTGCTCCCAAATAGGTGAAACAGGGACCAGAACCTCAGTCTCCAGTGTCTTGGTTATTGGCTATATAGATTATATAGATTACTGGCTATTCAGAGGTAGGTCTGTGTTCCTTGATCTCTATTTCTGACCAGAAATTCTTGAACCTGAGAAACATTTCCCAATAAAAGACTCATCAAAACTGGGGTGAACCCATGAATCTCTGATTTCTTTGAATGGGTATTACCCGAATAAAACCTCTGTGTCAAAAAATACCTGGCTACTGGTGAAAGAAAGCCAAGACAATGCCAATTAAATATTACTCATTTTTTTCCAGGGCTGGATGTAATCCTATGATGAATGCATCTTCAGCGTAAAGAAAACAGAAGACAATGAGTAGTGGGTGCTACAAACACTTCTGACCATCATTGAAGAAATTTACCATGTAATATAGAGAGGGAGGATGTAAGTCTGTTTTGTGCCAATGTTTTTTCTTTTCACTGATTGCATACTGGCTACCATCTCATACTTGAACTTTTTTCACAGGCAAAATACAAGTTTACTTTAAGTGCTTCATAATGTCACTCTTAATTAGAAATCAGTAATGACATACCTTATGTAAGATTTTATTTCTGACTTCAAAAGGAGCTACCTAGGATTGTTTGGTATCTTTACTTTGAAGAAAATGTCTTTTATTACTTATTTTAGTACAACACATTAAAATCAAATATCTCCTGTAGCAAAACGATTCAAGTCCCTGGAACTCAAATAATTTTCTAATAAAAAATGCATGAGACAAATAAATGCACTTTATGTTCCACAAGAAAAGGCAGTTTCAACAGGCTAATGCTCAGAGAAAATTCATTTTATCAACCAGCCATTTCATTCTTTGGTGCTGTTACAAGCTCCTTCCAGTTGCTAGGCAACCATAATTCATAGTACCTTTTAATGGATACTCTGCTACTGCTGAGAACATTAAGGTGAAGAGAATAAATGCCTTGGGTGAATCTTGAAATCTTTCATTATGCATGTCATTCTATTTCTGTAATGCTATAATGCTGAAATGTTTCTGTGGCAGGAAACTGAGTTGTGGTAATTGCATATTCCACTCATATATGTTTTGTAAGCAGAGCAGCACGTACTTGTCTAAAATGAGTTATTTCTAACATGATTGAAGTTCGACTTTTCTACTTCTAAAGGTAGTAAATAAATCTAAAGAAAAAAGAATAGGTCTAGAGTATAATGTCTTGAAATTTCCAGTAAGAATGACAAAATCCTATAGCATAAATTGAAAGTAATCAAGTCGGCTTGATCAGAGTGGTACATGAATATATGCTATACACAATTTAAAATGCAAAAACACAACAGCAGATAAAGTACACTTGATATATCTATCTCTTAAAAGCATACCTGCTTCAGTGACATATATGCTAGGGTAGGCACATCTCTATATATTTGTAAAATATATCTTACATTTTTGACTGGGCATATGTCTATGTGCTTATCAAATGTATCTAAGGTTTTTGATTGAATGTGGACAGCAAGTATACTGTACATTCCTTTTCTCATTGTTTAGGGCCTTTGTTCTTCTTGCTAAGCCCTTACACAGATAAATCAATGGGCTCAGCAGTATGAAAAAAGGGTTTTTACATTTAGGTTCTTATTTTACAAACAAGCAAGACAGTATTGTATAAGATATTCAGATACTCTAATAATGAGCAGTATTACAGAACCTTAAGATAGATTTCTTCCTAATTGTTCAAGTTGCACTTTATGGCCCTGATGCTCCTTTTACTTCCAGCTGTGCTAACCAGAGCCTCTGCTTTTGAAGTCAAGGGGACTATACTGGGATCAAGTGGACTATACTGGGATGAGAAGATTCAGATTTTGTTTTCCTACTATAACAGTATTTCCTGGTTTTAAACAATAGAGCAGGGCTCTATTATATTTCTTTCAGAACAGCTATATTAACTTTGTGCATCTATATATATTTCAACTTCAGTTTTTTCTTCAAAATGTCTGGCCATGTAGGTGCTAAGGGACCAACAACGGTTTGTCAACTCTTATTCAACCATTCATGCAAGAGGCCAGGATTTTTGGGGGTGACATTGTTTATATGACCAATTGCATAACTGGGATAAAATTAGATAAGCTTTCGAATGCAGGACATTCTTCCCCAGGTCTTCATGACTATGTCACTCTGACACTACTATCAACCATTTACAGCACTTCCCTGATGGATGCCAATGACCTCAAATTAATCTTGAAGCTACATATATAGTAATTCTGCATTTTTCACTTGTTACCAAATCAAGAATCTTAAAAAAAAGCTTTTTCTTCACTTTTGATGTCAGAATGGGCTGTATACAGAGATGGAAAAGAAATAGACATCTTTTGTTTAATTTCGTATCCTAGCCAGTCTGCTGTCCATGAGCATTTTGAGATGATCTTTTCTATTTGGCTGAAAGTGAAAACACAGGCCAGTTGCTATTATCAGTTACCCAGAAGGATAACGAATTTGGCTTGTGTTTTCATCTGTAATGTGCTCTGCACTTATTTGTACTCAGAGTGATCTAGTCTTCTCTTGTTTGTAACAGGTCATATTTCTGAAAACTCTGACACTATAACTATGATTCTTATAATGTGAAGCTGGAAACATCTCTCTCTTCCTTTTAAAATTCATCCATTTTTATGAGAAAAATGATCATACGAGAAGGATATGTTCAAAATGATAAAAAGAATGGACTGACATAGATGGAGAACTGAGTTAAAAGAAAGGCACTTAAGGCAGTTGTTGTACTTGGTTAATACTGAAAAAAGAAATATTTGGCAATATCTGAAGAGGAAGGGGACAGTGATGAGGCTTCTCTCAGGATGTAGGATAACAAAGTTAAAACAAATGCATTATTAAGCCAAACCAAATAATGCATTTTTGCGTTATTATTTGGCCTTCTGCCAAAAAAAGTCTATTAGAAAAAAGACGAGATGGGTACTTCTCTGATCATCATAAGCTACTTCATCACCAGGAAGGTAGTTTTAATTCTTACCATCCATTTTTCATCAAACTAAGTATCTCCTATACCCAAAGATCATAATGGAGTGCCACCTCTATGACTGAGCATATTACAATATTTTACTTCTATACAACTTGCACTGTTTTTGTTGTAAAAATAGCAATTCCACCATATCCACTACCATATGATACTTGCAGACAGATAGCGGCCATGGTTTTGAATGCTTTTAAAAGACAGAATCCTGAGTAACAGGTAAATACACTCACTTTCTTATCTAGGATATCTGAAGAGAGAGGAAGAATAATGGGCATGTATGGTGTAAATCAAAAATCTAAAATCAAAACATTATCAACTTGAAGTCTTCCTGAAAATTATTTCCATAGAATTCTTGGAACAATGTGATTTTAATTGTATCTATATAAAGGCACTGCCAGCTCTTGTGCAACATTTCTATTTTTCATGAAATAATATCTAAGGCTCTGCAGTATGCTGAACTGCTGAAAAAATGTATGTTTTTCAAAATCATGTTGGACTTGCTTGAAACAGATTTAATTGCAAATTGAATACAAGTTTAAGGTTGATGGAACCTACTGTTTGTAAGAGAAACATAGAAAATTAATTCTAGATCAGTTTAATACACATTTCTTATAGGAAAAATATCTCCCGTTTTGGCCAGTATATTCCAATGAAAGGGTCAAAACAATTTAATATAAACATGCAATACTAATATCTTAAGCTTCATTGTGAAGTAAAGAAAGTAGATGCTCAATATCATTTATCAAAGTAGGAAGGAAATAGCACAGAGACCTAACCAGGGGAAGGTCACAGCCAATAACATTTCTGCAAATAGAAATGGGCTGCAGAAGCATCAAATGCAAATTACTGTTTGCTGGAGAATTTTAATGGAGTTCTACGTCACATTATAAAATGTTTAATTGTAACCCCATTTTAATAACACCATCTGATTAAATGAAAAGACGCCTTGCTGATCGCAATTACAATCTGTCAAACTGCATATTTATTTACAGTTTGGTTTCCTAAAACCATAAGATAAAAAAAAGGAAACTCTGTTCAGCTTGTCAGCAAACTATAATTATTGTGTATCCTTCTGTCAGTTTCTGCATAAAACTTTGGGTTCTAAAATGGATCTAATTATATCTACATCAACATTTTTATAAATTCTTGCTTTCCTCCTCCTCCTCACCCCCCTTCCCTGAACCAGTGAAATCTTTATTGTTAACTAAGGGTAGAACACTTTTTTTTTTTTTTTTTTTATGGTCAGTCCCTCCTTCCCTCTTCCCATCAACAACATAATTAGAATACAGTCTTATTTTCAATGTAAATATAGTTTACACCCATGTAAGTGTAGTTGATGCCCTCCTAGCCCTTTAGTTTGAGCAAAACCAGTGGACTGAGGTTCTGTTATTTCAGCTTCCACAGAGATATGTTGGATATCAGTACACAAAACTCTTTCCAACTATGTCATGTAGCTTATCTTTTACAATATCTATTTATTAGGGGTGTGTGACACAGGCTGTATTTGATTAAGATTCAGCCTGAATTGGGGACAGTGATTTGATTTGTTGATTCAGATCACTGTCCTGATTTGATTCAGCCGAATCCAGACCTGGAGATTCAATGCTGATTCGGAGAATCAGCAATTCAGCCATAGAAACTGCTTTAAATGTTTTTTCTACATACCTCAAGGTACCATGCGTGGCTCGTAAACACTGTGATGCTGGGGTGGATGGAGTGTCCCACAGGAGTGCGGGGGACCTCCCGCATGCCCAGTGGCAGACCCAGAAGTGGACCAGAAGTGCTTTTGGTCCACTTCTGGGTCCACTGCCAAGCATGCTGGGGACCCCCCCCCAGTCCTGTGGGACACTCCATACACCCCAGAATCCCCAGAATCTCAGCATTTGTGAGCCGCCTGGTACCTAGAGGTAGGTAGAAAAAACATCTTCAGACGTTCAAATCTTCAGATCTGGATTCAGCCGAATCAAATCAGGACAGTGATCTGAATCAATGAATTGAATCATCGAATCACTCTGAATCAATTTGGAGGGTTCCAATTCAATTCGGAGAGATTAAAGAGTTTCCTGATTTGATTCAGATTCGGCGATTTGGTCGCCGAATCAAATCAGTGACCGAAGCTTTGCACAGCCCTACTATTTATCATGGTTTATTACCTTTCCTAGGAAACAGTTTTTCAGGCACAAAAGAAATTAGTCCAAATGTATGAACACAATTGTATATATTAATTATAGATCTTGTAGAAAGACCTATTAAATCATCTAGCCCGGAAGTGTCAAACTTACTTGGAGACCTGGGGCAGATTCAGCCTGGGACATGAAGACCTCCACAGTAGCCACTGCAGCAGTGTTTGAGAGGGGTCTGGTGATGGCAGCAGTGGCATGGGGGTTGGAGGAGTGAACTCAGGGGTGGTGATGGCAAGCCAGGCTCACTGCTAACAGCCATGGCCAGCAGGGCCAAAGGGCCATGGATTCTGCAGCAGGCCATGCCCTCCAACTTCCAGTGCCTGCCGGTATCCTATGAGAGGTGCCATGGGCCATACATCTGACACACCTGATCTAGCCCATCTCCCAGGCAGTGCATGATTTTCCTCTAACATATCCATTTGGCATTTTAACAATACCTGGCAGATTGTTCCATTCACGTATATTTTTTCTGCTTTTCATCCTAAAATGTTCTTCATTTATTTTATCCCATTACTTCTAGTGACATTCCTTATGTCTTATTCATAGCTTCAGCCTAACTTTCTAAATAATAGATGCGTATAAATAAATAGGATGCTGAAAACAGGGACATAGACAATTTAGTAAGAAATAATTTATTGAAACTAAACCTTAAAAGAAAGGTATTTTGTTCAATGCAGGTGATGTGGTAATACAATCTAGGCCAAAATTACATGCTAATAAGATATTAGGAAAGCTGATTAGTTTTATACTGTAGTTGTAACCGATCAGGCCGCTGGCAAAGAAAAGAATTCTGAATTGTTATACTACACTTTCCTTCCAATGACTGCTTTCCCAACTGTCCTAGATATATGTTTCAAAATGATATGTGTGCGATATTATAAGATTCAAAAAAAGTTTGAGAACTTTAAAGGCCTGATCTGACTCCATTAACTTGAATGTACTTTGAATGAGGCCCTTAAACTGTCTGACCTGTATATGATGAGAGTCTGTTTAACAGGAACTCAGGAGTACTCAGTGTAATTCGCTATGCAGGGCAGGTGGACTTTTTAAAGCTCCAGCAATCGGCATTGATAGTATGTTAGGAATGCACAGTTAACATGCAGCAGATACAAGAATTCTGTGTGTGCAGTTATCTCAATGCAACATAATTATATCTCTCTGGATGCAATATTTAATTACATATCACATATTATATCTGGAATAAAACAATACACAATTGGATTATAAATCATTTCTACAATCTTACAACAACTTTTATTACTTTTAGCTTTTTATATTTAAAGTAATTTCAGAGTTCTCTTGGTCCAGCATGAACTTTTTATTGAGTAAATTTTATTTCTTTAATGGCTTACATTTTAATAATCTTGCTGGCAACCAAAAACAGTCAGCAACAGCTTAAGCCTGCTCCTACTGAAACAACAGCAAAATTCTCTTTAAAAATGAACAGCACTAGAATTAGGCCAGAGTGGTTTTGAAAATGTTATCCATTGTTTTCAAAAAGCAACTCATCCTGCACAAGGGTCAGGGTTAAGATTCCACATCTGGGCTAAGTACATATGTTCACAGGGGCTTGGGGGATGTTAGATCATGTTAAAAATGGACACATGATCTAACTTATTTCACTCAGGTGTGGACCTTACACTTAGACCCAGTCTCAGTGATTGGAAAGCAATCTAAACCCATAACAGTACAGAAGTTCTGGGCAAATAGACTGGTTTAGAAATGGCAGAACCTGATCTAAGATAGACCTGGATTGATGTACTCTTAATCAGTTTAGGTTAGATCAGTCACTTAAACTTCAGCACAGTTACCTACACAGTCCTAGGGCTGGAAAAGCCCAACCGCTGGCTCCAGTCCCAGGGCTGAGCTTTTCTTCCCTCCCTCCCTGGCAATAGGTTATCATGGAACAGCCAGCCCCCCTGCCCCTCTGAACCCTTCTCCCTCAATCCACACTGGATGCCAGTTTTATAAACATTTGTGGATACCAAGAGCCAAAGAAGTAAGTTCTGGTGAGTGTAGGGGTGGGAGGGATTTGGGTGTAGGTTCACCTGGGGGATTCAGGGGGCTCAACATAAGTTATGGTCCTCTCCCAAGCCTTCCCTATGGACCCTGTAAGCTGCTTTGATTCCACCAAACCCTCCTGGACCACCGCAACTCCCCTATCCCCGAACACCTGCTCCTGATCACTCCCATAGATCCTGCCTGCTCCCCTGATCCTCTTGATCACTCCAATGGATGCTGCCTGCACCCCAGATTCCCCCTGATCCTTCCCACAGATGCCATCTGCCCCCCTACCACTCCTACCTACCCCCCAATCCTTTCCATGGACAGTGACTGCACCTCTGATCCCTCCCGCCATTAGCCCCTCCCAACTTACCTTAGATCAGGAGACCATTTTTAATGTGAACTAAGTTCCCCCTAACTGAACATCTGCACTTAGCCCAGGAATCATTCACAATCTTGTCAGATTGAAATTACTTTTCATTTGGACACTCAAATGGTAGAGCTCCTCAACAAGAGCTATTTCTAAGAAATATTACAGGTTTCATTTCTTATTCTTTTTACCTAGAATCACAATATTATTTTTATATATTCCTTCAACCAATCCAAGAGCTCCATCATATTTTGCTCATACTTTCTCAAGGAAGAACACTGACTTCTTGACATCATGGCCTATGAAAGGGGCTTAAAAGGGCAGATGTATGAAGCAAGGCAAAAAGCATCAGGATGGATAAAAGGTGAAGTATGAAAGTATACATGCTTGGGGGTTGGACCTGATGATCTGTTTAGGTCCCTTCCAACCCTAAGCACTATGAAACATGGTTATGGAAGAGATATAAAAAAAAAAAAAAAAAAAAAAAAAAAAAAAAATCAGAAGCTACCTCTGAGCAAGGATGTGGCAAGCTCATGCCCAACTTACCACAGTACTGATGCCCAAGTGGCTGGTTTGTAGGCCACTTGGCCAGTACCACACAGCTGGAAGAAGGTCCTTTGGTTGGTCTGGTGCCTGGAGGCTCTGAGCATAAAAAGAGCCCAAGAACTGAACCACAGGGGAGAGAAGAGGGAGCACTAGCAGCAGCCAGGACAGCATCAAGGACAGCATCAAGGACAGCATCCACTTCAGTGGAAAGGGGTGGAGGGAAGGGGGTGCCCCACAGAAGAAGTGCCAGCAGAGCTGCCTGGGGTGTGAGGGAGACCATCAAACAACATCTCCAAGTAAAACCTCAAACAACAACAAGTTGGGGTGGGCAAATAGACCCTAGCTTGGCAAAACCAAATAGGGAGGGCACATCAAGAGGGATGTGGATAACCTGGAGAGGGTCCAGAGAAGGGCCACTCGTATGGTTAAGGGCTTGCAGGCCAAGCCCTATGAGGAGAGACTGGGGCACCTGGACCTCTTCAGCCTCCGCAAGAGAAGGTTGAGAGGCGACCTTGTGGCTGCCTATAAGTTCATCACGGGGGCACAGAAGGGAATTGGGGCGGTTTTATTCACCAAGGGTCCCCCAGGGGTTACAAGAAATAATGGCCACAAGCTAGCAGAGAGCAGATTTAGACTAGACATTAGGAAGAACTTCTTCACAGTTCGAGTGGCCAAGGTCTGGAACGGGCTCCCAAGGGAGGTGGTGCTCTCCCCTACCCTGGGGGTCTTCAAGAGGAGGTTAGAAGCACCTATGTGGGGTCATCGAAGCCCAGCCCTCTTTCCTGCCTATGCAGGGGGTCGGACTCGATGATCTATTGAGGTCCCTTCCGACCCTAGCATCTATGAATATATGAATCACTCATGAGGCTGCAACAAAGGAGATCAAGAAGTATGTGGAGAGGGATGGTAAGACAAGAAAGAAGCAGTGGGGATGAAACACAGTAGTCTTGAAACAACTCTTTTTCTTTCATGGTACCTCTCAACATTGGATTTATCAGAACATCATCTATCAACACCTCTACTGAAACTTGGACCCATTTAGTTTTAGTCCAAACTCTGATTCCTACAGCATTAAAAAAGCAAAGAGCCCTGATCTCTATTGTGTGGCTGCAATTTGGTATGCAGGCAAATGGCTTATGGCTTCTGCTTCTATGGTGAGACCTACTTGAGATACAGAAAGGGGTTCTGAGCTTTTGAACTGGAAGACTTCAAGGAACACCTGAGTACTGCAGGAAGTAGTGGCAGTGAATCAGGAGGGAGCAGTCTGAGTCAGTACGGAATTACTGTTTCAGCAAAAAGTTAAGGGTCATTAGGCTGAAAGTGGTATTGTTCTTGAATGAAAGGTAAAACTACAGTCTTAATTACTTGAGGTGTTAGCTCTAGTATTCTGACCAAATTTCAACTCTGATGGATACATTGTGCTCCCTAATTTCTCCTGCATTTTCAACTCCTCTTTCACTTTGTGGGTAAATATCACTAAATTTGTAGTGCCAGCCTGCTACATTAACTACATTGATCCCTAGAGCTGGCTGTGTTTCAAGCACTGGTTAAGTAACCCACGTATCTTTCACAGGGCTCCTGATGGAGCCATTACAGCTCTTGTGACTTGTTCACAAGTGGCTGTATTGTTTCAGTTCTCGTGACCATGCTATATACATTACAGTCGCCATGCACCTCAAGAGTTTTAGATAGATTTTGGTTCTTTTGAGATCCTTAATTACATTTGAGACCTGCAGCTAAGCCTCATATTGATGGTAACCTTCTTGCATCTCACCCCTCTTATATCCCCCACTCTTTAATGACTGACCATTACAGATAAAAGCAAGTGTTAACCATATTTGTTAACCTGTATGGCAGGGTTGTCCAACTGGTGACCCACTTGTAGCCTGTGACCTCTTGTCTGGCTGCTATTATGCCCATTGCTATTGCACCTACAACAGTCAGGGTCTCTGAGCTCCCCTGCCCCACTGTGGCTCTTGAGGGCAGGGCAGTGCCACAGGAGGGGGCCAGGCTGTCCATGCTATCTATGCACAAGGCAGGGGAGGGACAAGTACTGCGTGCTCAGAAAAGGAGGGAGCCAGGCTGCCCGTTCTGCAAGCTGCAGGTGGGCTGCTTGGGTAAAGTGCATAGCCAAGAGGCAGGTAGGGGGGCTGTGGAGGAGTTCTGCTGTGTGCATGGTAGGGGAGGGGAAGCTGGGCTACATGAGCAGAAGGGGACAGACTTGGGTGGGGGGAGCAGCCCCTGTATCATGTAGCCCCCAGGTGTCCAGAAGCTGGACAGCCCTGGTGTACCATACCATGTGAAAGTCACCTTGCCTCTGAAAAATGTCCCATTTCATCTTTTCAGTGTGGGCTTCCTTTTTCATGATTGTTTTCAGAGTGAATGACAATCCATTGCATTTCTTTTAAGCTGCCTTTGTTTTTATTCTGATGTATATTGTCTAGAGAGCCCTGCATGGATGAAGGGTTGATACTGTAAATAAACAACATACTGTACTATTATGTTTACTGCTATTACTATGACCTCACCACTACAACAATTATTATCGCCACCCTCTCATAGTGAAGGTTAGTTAATTAACAATTGCAAATGAGAATAAGATAGTCAAAATAAAGGTGCCATAGAAGAGCAAGTAAGGTTATTAGACCAACTCAATTGGTGTAATAAAAGATATCACATCTACCCAAAGAATCTTGCATGCCTATGTCCTTAGACCAACACGGCTACAACCAAAAGCCCTGTAAAGCATTGTTAGCATTATGTCCGACTACTAATTATTTCTAAAGAATTCAATTTAACTAATGATTATTTTGTCGTATGTACTTTCTGCCAGAAAGAAATGCTGAAGATGAATGCTTTGCATTCAAAAGCTTGTCTAACTTTATCCCAACTATACAGTTAGTCCAATAAAAGGTATGCAGATTAGCACTAAGCTTATTGCACCAAACACTTTATATTACCTTACAAGAGAGAGAAGTGTAATAACATTCATTAAAATGGTGTCCTACACTTGAGTATTAAATTGTGTGTCAAAAACTGCAGCTTCATTACACAGCTAATATCTAAAACACTTTGCATGTGAATTAAAGTTCGTTAAGTTTATCAGAAGTCAGAATAAAAAAAAAACAAACAGCTCAATTCTTATTAAAGACTTGATCATTTAAATGATCCATATACCCCAATTCTATTGACTGAATTTATAGGGTCTGATCCCAAACTTTTAATTTCTAAACCTGGGCTAGCCAATCCTAGAAGCCACAGGGACTAAAGCAATTCTAGGCCAATACTATTACTGTCAAGGCAAGGAAGTCAAGCTCACCCTTGGTGCTTTCTGTTTTTAACTCAGTTATTACATTGTAGAACACTAAGAAGAATTTGTCACCTACGTGCACTATCTTGTGCTTTCCAAAGTACATAAAACCACCTCCTCTGATCAGCCTAACTAAAAGAAAAGGTTTAACTACTTCTATCAGATAATTCATAGATTCACAGATTGTAAGGCTGGAAGGGACCTCGAAAGATCATCGGGTCCAGCCCCCTGCATCAAGCAGGAAAAATAACTGTGGGTTCAGGTGACCCCAGCAAGGTGACTGTCTAGTCTCCTTTTGAAGATTTCCAGGGTAGGTGATTGCACCACCTCTGGAGGGAGCTTATTTCATGAGCCATTACTCCTCGTTTTCCCCAAGGGTGCCCTGGTGAACAGCTGCTCACCAAGCCCTTGATGTACTCCTCTAGTGTAGCGGTAAGCTGCTACCAGGTCCCCTCTAAGCTTTCTTTTCCTCAGGCTGAAGAGTCCCAGATCTTTCAGCCTTTCCTCATATGGCTTGCTGTGCAAGTCTCTGATCATATGGGTAGCCCTTCTCTGGACTCTGTTAAGTTTGTCCACATCCTTGTTAAAGTGTGGTGACCAAAACTGGATGCAATACTCCAGCTGCAGTCTCACTAGTGCTGAGTGCCTCGGAAGAATCACATCCTTGATTTTGCTCGAGATGCATTGATTGATGCATGCCAGAGTGTTATTTGCCCTACTGGCTATAGCATCTCATATTTATACTGTGGTCTATTACCCCCAGGTCCCTTTCATTCATGGTGCTAGTCAGTTTGGTGCCACCAAGCCTGTAGGTGTGTTGGGGGTTGATTGTCCCCAGGTGGAACATTTTACATTTCTTGACATTGAACTTCATCAGATTCCGATCCGCTCAACTTGCTAGCCTGTCTAGGTCTTTCTGTATCATACGTGTATCAAGCATGATCACGCTTCCCCATAACTTGGTGTCATCTGCGAACTTAGCCAGTGAGCTCTTCACCCCCACATCCAAATCATTAATACAAATGTTGAAAAGTACTGCACCAAGCACCAACCCCTGTGGGACTCTGCTGCCCACTTCTCCCCAGAATGACACAGATCTGTTCACTACGATTCTCTGGGTTGTATCCTGTAGCCAGTTTCTCACCCACCTGACTGTCTCGGAGTTAAGCCCACAATCGTCCAATTTTCTTGCAAGGACATTGTGGGATACTAGATCAAAGGCCTTTTAGAAGTCAAGGTATACAATGTTAACCTGCTGTCTCATGTCCAGGTGGTGAGTTACCAGGTCATAGAAGGAGATACAGTTGGTAAGGCAAAACGTGCCCGCAATGAAGCTATGCTGGCTGTCATTCAGAATCTTAAAGCACCAGTACAGGCTGGGAGCTGACTGGCTCTGCAGAAAAGGACCTGGGGGTTACAGTGGACAATAAGCTGAATATAAACCAACAGTGGGCCTTTGTTACCAAAAAGGCTAATGGCATACTGGGCTGCATTTGTAGGAGTGTTGCTAGCAGGGCAAGAGAAATAGGGTGGGGGTACTCCCAGGGGGTAGGGGGGACCCATGGCCCCCAGATCTGTGTATGGTATGGGGACAGGCTGCCCGCTGCAGGCTCAGGCTCTCACCCTGCTGCCCTCCACTGGGGCCTCTGCAGCTCTGTGTGTGAGACCTGGCACTGCAGGGAACAGCAGAGCCATGCAGGGATCTCCATGCTGCTGCAAGCTCCACGATGCCATGGAGATGTCATGTGACCTCCGTGCAAGGGGGCAGCGGAGGAAGTGGCATGGCGTTGTGATGCTCATTGCAGTCCTGTGTGCATAGAAGACGCACTGCCACAGAAGGGGGGACCTGCACCCTCCAGATCTGTGCACGGGCGCAGGTGCATGCTACCCACTGCAGACTCAGGCTCACACCCGGCTGCCCTCCCCCGGGGCCTCTGCAGCCCCATAGGTGTGACCCGGTGCTGCAGGACAGAGCATGGCTGTCCAGGAAAGCTGCTTGCCACTGCGAGCTCCACACTGTCCTGGTGACGCATTCTCTGTGCACAGGGCTGAAGTGAGTGGCACAACCCTGCGCCGCTTCCCCCATGCACAGAGGACGTGTCACCAGGGCAGCACAGAGCTTGCAGCAGAAAGGAGATCCCTGCATGGCTCCTCTGTTCCATGCAGCTCCAGGTTGCACACACAGGGCTGCAGAGGCCCTGGGGGAGGGCAGCAGGGCAGCAGCCCGCGCTGCCTTCACCCCACACACAGATCTAGGGGGCAGGGAATCCCCATCCCCAACGGGAGTGTGCACACTTTTTCATCTAAGCCTTGGGCTCGAGCCTAAATTAAGTAGTTCTTTTGGGTAGGGAGCATCTTTTTTCTCCATTTGTTCAGTCCCTTGTACAGTGGGATCCTAGGTGTTCCTTCTCCCAAATAAGCAAATGGGGATAAATATTCAGCTACAGCTCTAATATAACCCTTCGTTTTGCAGCTTCCTGGATAGTGCTATTACATTTAGCTAAATACAATCTATAAATAAATTGTAGGTCAGTAAACACAGGGCAGTCACTTACCCTGTTCTGTAGAGTTGTTTGAGATATGCTGTCCATATACACTTTCCATTGTGGGTGTGTTTGCAACCCAAGCAATCCTGCCATAGACTTTTTGCCCTATTGGTTCCCACACAGCAAGTATATGTCTGCTAGGGCTATGTGAAACTTCAGCAGCAGTTTCATTTTGGAGGTGTTCTGGCCCGTTTCAGTGCCTGAAACACCAAATCTGAATTGGAATGGGAGATGGAGAAAAAGCTCTGAAATGAAACAAAAGCATCCAAAATGTTTTGGAAAATTTCAGAATTTTGGAGCTGGGCTTGCAGGGAAACAAAAACTAAGAAGAGGGAGGGGGAAGGAGTGGGGGAAAGACTGCTTTGATATTTACTTCTGTAGCTGGCCAGTGTTGGCGATCTGTCCCTGAGGTCCCTTCCAATCCCAGTGTTCTGGGGGAGGGACGGCAGCCCGCGCCCCACAGGAGGAGTTTGGCACAGCCCCGCAGCCCTCCTTGCGGGCGTGGGCCCCTGGATCTCTGTGTGGGATGACAACAAGCTGCTGCCGCCGGCTGGGGCCAGTGCCAGCACCCAAGTCTGCTTGGTGCAGCCTGCGCCAAGCGCTGGAAAGAACCGAGTGCTGGCGCTGGTCCCAGCTGGCAACTGGAGCCTGCTGTCATCCTGCGTGCAGATCCAGGTGTCCTCACCCCCTGAGAAGAGTCTGGCACAGCCCCACAGCTCTCCTGGGGGGCGTGGGCCCCCAGATCTGTGCACGGGATAACAGCATGCTGCTGCTGCCAGCAAGTGATATGAGTTTCGCTTTGAATAGTTTGAGGTGCAGTTTCACAAAAGCTCCTGCACCTATCTCCTTGACACTTGGCAGGCTTCATGCCCTCAGAAGAAGCTACCAGCTCTGCACGTTTTATTTGAATCAGCTAAAAAATGACAAAGTTATAGGTATTTTAGCAATTCCCCATTATAATCCATGGCTGAATTTCTGAAACAGCGTCAAAATTCCGAAAGTTTTGGCCGAATCGAATTGGGACAGTGATCTGAAACACTGAATTGAATCTCTGTCCCTCCAAAATGGCCTAATCTGAATTGGAACAGAGCTGTTTCACACAGCCCTAATGCCTGCTTCTGTCCTTGTGCTCATGCTAACAATGTAAAGCTTCCCATTCAGTTTCCTCTTGACTGCAGAATCTAAAGTGCCAAGGGGGATGTCTGTGCAGCACTAGGCAATGTTAAACAGATATACCCTGTAAGCTAGCTCATGAACCAGTAGTAATATAATGCATTAGTGCAGTGCTTTGCATGGGCTACCTATTACAGCTATATCACTTCTGGCTAATGTGCACAGAACATTAGTACAATTCTGCCTTGTATTACAGAGACTTCCCAAAGATTGAGGATAAGGGGAGATACGACAGGATGCAGGCATCTTGAAGAATTCCAGCTACTAGAAGTGCTTGTCCATATGCACATTCCCACTGTGGGTGACACTAAAGCAGCATTCAAATCATCTTAGTGTGGGTTTCAGAACTAAGGCACACAGGAACTGACGGACTGTACCAAGCACATCATCATCCTTGGAGACTTCTGTAACAACATACTGTTTGGTAAATGTGGCTGCTTTGCAGATCTCAGAGGTAAAGATGCTCTTTAGAGAAGCCACTGAAATCATCTGGGCTTTGGTATTATTAATCGTAAAAGGTGACTAGAAGAACAAAGTCCTTGATTTACCATATGTGATAGATACAGATGTATCGACCCTGAAGATATTATTTGTCAGGAGATAGGTCCTTTGATGGATGCACTAGTTCATAGGCTAACTGCCTTTCTGCAAAGATTGGAAGATCTGAAGTCTATACACAATGTAGATGTTGTCAGTAGATCCAGGAATGGGGTGGTGGGGTGTCCTTCCCCCCTACTTTGGGTGTGCTGTGCATACACAGCGAGCTCTTAAGCTCACTGCCTGGTCAGCACAGAACTTTGCCAGAGCACTGTATGAGCAGTGAGCTTTGAGCTCATCAGCTGATTAGAGAGGAGTCCTCCCAGAAACCCTGCTTTCATACTGCTCTGGAGCCCAACTCAGCGGGCAAACATTGCTGGTGTTCACCCTTCCCTTCCCCCCTCCTCCCTGCTGAATTCAGCAGCAGGGGACAGGAGAGGGATGAGTGGTAGCAACAGCAGCACCAGTCACCCTCTGGGGTGCAGAGCTGCACAAAAGCAGGGGCTCCAGGCAGATCCCATGCTGAGAGCTCAGGTAGGACACAACCAAAGGCACTGATATGTAAATTCCCATCCAAGAAGACCAGAGACCTTGCACTTGGAGGTTGATGCCCACTCTCCACTCTTAAGGGGAGGCATGTACCACAGTTGTCTATAGCTGGCCTGGCTCTAGCAGATGAAGGACACAGATTGAATCCCAGGGATCTGGCAGAAGGCATAATAGAAAAAGAGCAAAGAGAAATATTCAAGAAAAAGGAAAAAAAATACGAGAGGCATGAGCTAAATGAGGAAAAGTGGTACCTCCTACAACTGAAGTGTGGTAATGAACACTGGGAAAGCATCAGTTCTCACTGGAGAGAACAATCGAAGCCACAGGAAAAGGTATAAAAAAGTAAGAGGAGCAAAAGAGAAACTCTGTAAAGGTGGTCAAAAAGGATAAAATAAAAATAAAAGCAGATTAATTTTCAAAACAATGTACACTGAACATTTTTCTTCTCTGCATATACCTGTATAGCAGGTTTTATTGTAGGAATATCCAAATGTGGCATTTGCTGGATGATACTTATTTTTGCTCTTGTAGAAAAACAACCCAATACTTTTGTTGAAAAAAGAAATAATGTAAAGAAAAACCCTCAAAAGCTAATAAATGAAGAAAAGAGTGAAGCA
>NW_005842531.1:653177-673177 GCF_000455745.1 Alligator sinensis
GCTGAAGAAAGGAGGTCACAGGCCCAGGATGTGCCATTTTTACAAAAGTAAGTCTGTAACATTATAGTATAATATTTAATGCTCACACTGCAAGGGAATAGACTAGAGAAGGGGAATTTAAGGTCTGATCACAATGTATAGTATAAGCCAAGTATGAAGTTCACAGGTGCGGTTCTTGTTTTTCCCAGTCCTTATATGTGGAGCTGGGGCCCCTGCAAATTCCAATATGCATGATTGCCCAGATCAGACTAGGATTCTCCATGCACTGTGCCTCTCCATCATCTGGGCTCAGATGAATGTGAATGCAGTCTGATCCATTTAAGCACTACTACCTTTTAAAGTTTTCAAGTAATGGAAGGCAAAGAAACTGCATTCTATTTAAGTAAAGAAGAGAAGCAGGAAGCAAGAGGAAGCAGAGACCATTCCACCTGATGCACAAGGCTCTCTTGTTAATCTATATTATGGGTTCCTGACTCCTCTTCGTCTTCATAAAAAGCATCTTTCCAATATCTAAAAGTGAAATTTCATATCTATGTCATCTATAGACCCTAAAATGAATAAAATGTTTTTGCCAAAGATTAAATGAGTCTTCTTGTTCTTCTTTTACACCTACTCAAAATGTTTAAAGATTAAGTCAACAATCTCAGAATTTCAAACAATTCTATGAGATATGTTTTTATATTTGCATACTCTACTGTGTGTTTTGTTTGACATACAGCTGTGACACTATCGAATGTGCATTCATCACTAGCAGGGGCTGCAGGAAGAAGGTCCTACTTAGCATAGCACCAGAGATTGAAGACATTTGCTCCATAACACGCTCAGCATGCATCAGTGCACTTCTAGCCATAGAATTCATGCAGACATTTGCTGTACCTGATCTACAATCATATGGCTTACTTTAAACCATGTGATAACAGATTGGGAGTGGCTTGTGCATGTGTTTGCTAGTGCTGGGCGACACACTGAGAACCTGATCTAAGTCAATCAGGCTGGGGGAAGGGGCAGGCAGGATTGAGGGGAGGGCTAGTAGGTCTGCAAGGGGAGGGAGATTGGCAGGATTGGGGAGGGCTGATGTCATAGCATGGGGACAGCAACTGCAGCTGGTCCTTGTTTCACAAACGGCACACAGAGAATGCCTACAGCTAAGGCCCCTGTTGCTGAATGTCACCAAAACCCAACACCTATGGGCCAGATCTCATGGTTTCACGGGCCAGATCCAGCCCATGGGTCATAGGTTACTAACCCATGATATAGGTAATCAGTACAACCATAATTTGCAGCTTATTCATTGTCTATAAGGCCAGAAAGAACCATTGTGAGAATCTTGTCTGAACTCCTGCATAACACAGTATGTATAATTTCAATAAGTAAATTCCAGCTTCATGTCCAATACTTTGTGGCGAAATATAGATTATCTTAGAAGGAAATTTAATCTTTATTTAAAAAATCCATGTAATGGCATATCCCTCACATCCCTTCGTAAGTTGTTCCAGTGGTTAACTGTCCCCACTGTCAAGCCTGAATTTGAGTTAACTCAGCATCAGCTTCCAATCACTGTGAGACAGTTAGGTGGGTAAGAAGCTGGCTGTGGGATAGGATCCAGACAGTCCTACTGAATGGATCTGTATTGTCCTGGCAAGAAGTGGCCAGTGATGTTCCTCAGGATGCGAGGGTGAATTGCTCACTGGTCTAGTTTGCGGACAACAACAAGTTACGGGGAAGTGTGGTCATGCTTAAAGATAGGCTGCAGATACAGGTGGACCTAGACAGCCTGGAAAGTTGGGCGGATCAGAACCGGATGAAGTTTAACATTGAGAAATATAAAGTGTTCCACCTGGGGACAAATAATCCCCTGCACACCTACAGGCCTGGCAACGCTGATCTGACCTGCACTACAAATGAAAGAGACCTGGGGGTAATAAGTGACCACAGTATGAACATAAGCCGACAGTGCAATGCTGTAGCCAGCAGGGCAAATAATACTCTGGCGTGTATCAATTGATGCATCTCCAGCAAAACCGAGGAAGTGATTCTTTCGCTCTACTCAGCATTGGTGAGACTGCAGCTGGAGTACTGCGTCCAGTTCTGGGCACCGCGCTTCAACAAGGACATGGAAAAGCTTGAAAGGGTCCAGAGAAGGACCACCCATATGATCAGAGACTTACACGGCAAGCCACATGCGGAAAGGCTGAGGGACCTGGGACTCTTCAGCCTGAAAAAGAGAAGGCTTAGAGGGGACTTGGTAGCAGCTCACTGCTAAAACAGGGGTATACAGCAAGGGCTCGGTGAACAACTGTTCACCAGGGCACCCTTGGGGAAAACCAGGAATAATGGTCACAAACTCCTAGAAGACCATTTCAGGCTCAACATTAGGAAAAACTTCATAGTTAGGGTGTCCAGACTGTGGAATAAGTTATTTCTAGAGGTGGTCCAATCGCTTACCCTGGAAATCTTCAAGAGAAGACTGGACGGTCACCTAGCTGGGGTTATCTGATCCCTGTTATCTTTTGTGCTTGGTGCAGGGGGCCGGACCCGATGATCTTCTGAGGTCCCTTCCAGCTTCATAATCCATGAATGAATCTATGAACTGGGTCTTATTGTGCCTTTGTTGGCTAGGCAGAGGAACCTTCTATTATCAGTTACCTTATCCTCATATAAGGATATAGATGTTTATTAACCTAAATCAAGTTACCTCTATTCTACTCCCTTCATTTGTCATATAGACTATCTTTATAACAACAGTACAATGGAGGGCCTCTCCCAGGGCCTGGGGGGAAGCAATGCAGAACAGCTCAGTTCTACTTCAGAGTTAGGGCAGCTAGGATCTAGAACCAACTTCCAAGGGAAGTGGTGCTGGCTCCTACCCTGGGGGTCTTTAAGAAGCGGCTTGATGCCTACCTGACTGGGGTCATTTGAGCCCAGTTTTCCTCCTGCCCAGGCAGGGGGTCAGACTTGAAGATCTACAAGGTCCCTTCCGACCCTACTTCTATGATTCTATGATTCTACTGAGGACAATAAATTAACAATTACCTTTAACTATGCAGTTTAACAATATCCATACTAACTGCTATGTCACTCTGCCTTGCAAAGCTAACGTCATTGCATAAACCCAGGTTTTAAACTATAAAAATGATTCTCCCCAAAACAACAAGGCTTAAAATATTTTTTTAAAAAACAACCTATTAATACAAGGGGTTCTGTGACCTAAAATTTATGATTCAGCATTTCTAATTACAATAATTCACAGTAATAAAATATGGAGTAACAGCATGTCTGTGTGGAATAACAGAAAATGTTGATCAAGTAAAGACCAAAGCCTGGAAAGGAGGTACAAATGTGAATTATTCACCAGAGACTGAAAGTCTCTTCTACCATTCTGTGATTGCCATATAAAATACAGGGCAGGGGTGAAGGGGGTGGGGAAATCTCAACACTAAGGTTAGGAAGAGGAAAAATCTTTTGTTTTGTTATGGTAAAGAAAGTTATTCATTTTGTTCCTCAGCAATATACAATTTCTATTTGACTCAGTGGTCTGTTCTAACACTTGTAGGTGCCAAAAAAAAAAAAAAAAAAAAAAAAAAAAAAATCAACTGTGTAGGTCAGCCACAAGATGAGTCACGAATAGTGATTTTAAACTAATATGTACAAAGCTGGTGAAACAAAATATCTTAAACACGTTCCAGCTACAACAACAACAATCTCCTCTATTGGATTTATTAGCAATCACCGTATGAATAAGAAATAGTAGCTGCTTTCTACCCAATATGGAAAATTAAAATAAAATAGGTGTTTGATTTCCTTTGCTGAATTACTGTGCTGTATTTTGTTTAAGATATTAGTTTCTCATGGGTTGCATATCTAAAAAAATATAATTTCTGAAAAACTAAAGTAATTGCTCAGGCTTTGATGAATTGGAGCATAATGTTAAATAATTATTCATTGCCTTTATTCTTCTGTCAAGGTGGGCAAAATCATTTCTTTTTATTGCTTTTCTTATATAAGGACACAGGTCCCTATGACATCCATTTTATTTTAAACTAATGCTTCTATTATTCCAAATCTGAATAATTACAGCTGACATCATCTATTCTTTGGTGTCCTAAAAGATCTTTAGCTCTAGTCCACTGCTACATATTTTATGCATTACATGAAATAAAATATCTCAAGATTTTGAAAATATTTATTTTAAAAACAGCAACGAAATTGTCTGTAATCATATTTTCTGCTCTGCTTTGAAAGCAGCATTATTCAATATGCCAGTGGTCTTTTCCATAATAGCAAAGTATTAGAAATTCATGCTGCTCTAATACATCTGAATTCATTGATGTACTGCACTCCCTATAGACCTAAAGAAACATTTCTTCTTCAGTTTCGTATGTCCTGCACACTACCTACCAATGTAATGGTTGTCAAAACAGTTGTACAGTAGCCTTTGAATTCAAAGTGTGCCTTGACTGTATACTAAAAATGACAATAAACCTAACTATATACATTATACTGGCTTTTGTTGTCAATACAGATAGAGCATTTGGGAAATAAATCCCCCAGTTTTATTGCCTTTTAACATCTTTTTCACTTTCAACTTCAAAACTTGAAATCTGAAGCATTCAGAGAAATTGAAATCCCTTTTATATTTTTCTTGTAAATTTTCTATACCACACCATTATGAACCATATTTTTCAAAAAGCCCTGCTCTAGCATAAGTGTTCTATATGAAAGCACTCTAAAAATACTAGTGCTCTTTTTATCTAAAAGCAGCATTGTGAATTTTAATTCAGATTTGCTAAGAAAACTCTTAACACCCATAAAATGTACTCCAGATCTTGGCATGTCTATAATTTTATGTTGAGCACATAAACACAAGAAACATTTCATTCTTTGTAGCATATTAAAAGACATTTTTCAGATTAAAAAACACTCTTGTGTGAGGCACTGTATAGGTACTTTTGCTTGCAAATGGCTAATGGGTACTTCTTACTGTCTTAGGGCTATTTCAGGAGGATAATATTCATATGGACAAAGAAGCCTAGATAGGTTAATAACTGAAAATGAAGCAGACCTAGATACAGTGGAACTGCCACCATTGTAGTACATTGGAAAAGGCTCCTTCTCTTCCACCATACATAAGTTAACTTACCAATCAATGCATTTTCATTATGAAGTTATATCTAGATATCCAATTAATTTTAAATATTGGCATATCATAGTTATGCCATATGTATTTACTGCAGTCTTGCAGTTGGATCTGATGTCGCAGGAGGAAGAGGTTGCAATTTTTTGTTGCAATATTATAAAAAGCTGCATAATTTTGAGTCCTGTATATCTATTTTAAGTCCTGAATAAATTGAATTTCTTAAGAAATTTGTGTTTGACATCATTATAAACATGAGTGCAAGTGTATGTGTGTGCTTGGTAGAAAACAGAGATCCAGGCAAGAACAGAGAAGCAAGCATAAAAACTAAGAACACTGTGTTGAAGAAGAGAAATCATGATTATTTTTAAGAAGTAAGGAGTATGAGAGAAAGACTTAAATCAAATTTCAGAGCAGGCTAATTCTAACTTAACTGTCAGATAATGTAAATGCCAATGGGAAATTCTCATCTCCCAACACTGAAATTCTTCAGAAGAAGAACCTCCACAGTGCAAAAAATATATGAGGCTGATTCTTAATAAGAATTCCCTGAGCTGGTACTGGGTTCTTATTGTGTGCACTTAAGCACTTCTACAAATGAAAACTCTTACAGATCCTGGGTCAAACCTGCAGTCCTTACACAAAGGGATTTCAGTGGAAGTTAAGGTCTATATACAAGTTTTAGTAAACCAGGAATTTTAGTTGGAGATTATCAAAAGAATGCTTTTGAACGTAGGGTGGAGTAACTTTTAACCATACTGGGTCAAATCTTGAAGACCTTAGCTTTTACTTAGCCCTCACTCAAAAACACTGTAATTTTATAGAAAAAAACAGTTCACAGTTGAGATGAAAGGAAAATGATGTGATTTGAGTATCCAATATTTTTTCAGCTTTGTCTTTGAGGTCAGTGTACTTATTTACTTCCATCTGTTTACAACAAACTAATAAATGTATTAGTTAATAAAAATAACTTAAAGGAAAGTGTCAAATAATCTTTTTACAGTTGACTACAAACCATTCAGTTCAAGTGAAGGATCAAAAACATAGATATTATTGCTGAAATACTATATAGTTAAGAACTATTTAGTCATAATGTTCAAGAGGAAGAGTTTATTTGCCAAATTCAATGAAGTTATACTTGTTTATACTAAAACTGGATTTGGTCTAATATCAGTAAATTCCAGTGAAGAAAATAAATGAACTAGGGCTTTTTCCCCATTCTACCAAGTATTCAGTGCTGAGAACAATTCCAGTATAAATAGTTATTAGTGACTGGAAAATTAAACCCGTTCTAGGGTGTTGTAATTTGCCAACATCAGTATTTGATAGACTAGTTTTGTTGTTATTATTTGCCCTTGATCAACTAGTATATCAAAGAGTTGGTAACAAATTTTTGGAAAGTGGGAGAAATTGATACATAATGTTTATGGTAAAAATATAATTTGCAAATTTAATAATTAATATATTAAATAATTTGAGAAGATTAAATAAGATAGTAAAAAAGAAACAAGATTGGTGGTGAGTTATAACAAGAGGGTAGAATCATGTTAAAGAAAAGACACGTTATCAAGTGCTGCATCTTAGATATCTACACAAATTCTTCTGTCTCCTTTGATGTTCCAGAAGGTTGAAAGCAATGTGGAGTGACTTTTTCTTCACTGCAAAGTAAGCTTGAATTATCTGCATTTGAGTTAATTACTTTCAGGTTATTCTACCTCTAATTAGAGTAGCCACACTGCAAAGTAACACTCAAATTAGAAAGGCATCATAATATCATCTGATGAGCTATACTAACTTTATTTGTGGCTTATTCTGTGACACGTCAGCCAGCTTGAGTTAAACATGCTCAAGGTGTTTTGTGAGTGGATGCGATTCAATGTAGGGGTAACAGTCCAGTTAGAACAATCAGTGGTGCCTGTGGGATCATTCTTACTCAGGATTCATTCAGTAAACTTAGTGCTTCTCTTCTTTTTTCCTATATTTCCTGGAGTCCTGAACTAAATTATGTCCTGACATCAAGATTGCCAGTTACACTACTCAGTCATTATTATCATCTTCATTATTGTTGTTGTTAGTATCAGTATTATTGCTACTTGCCCTTGATCAACTATTTCTTTGTGATGATCTCCAAACGTTCAAGTCCCTTTGTTCATAGTTTTTTTGTTTTTACAAGGGGCTACCATGGAACATCAGTGGTTTTAAAAGGATACATAGTTTCTAAAACCCTGGCACAAAAATGGTCAACTCAATGAAACGTGGCTTTACATCTTTACTGAAGTGTTAAGGTACTTCATCAGGTACTTCCATAATTCTAGTTCTATGAACACTTCAGCTCATTTTCTTTCATAATGAGATCCAATACTTATCAGTTTTTAGGACAGCTACACAAATTTAAATTAATCTCAGAAATACTTCTGTAGTTCTGTGTTGAAAGTCCTCCCCCACCCCCCCAACATCATGTAGGCTCTTGAAGTTCAGATTCTCCCTTCAAATATAAAGACACAACATTTAATCACGGAATCAAGTTTGGAAGGGATCGCAAAAGGTCATCTGGTCCAAATCACTGCCGAAATACAGGAATGCGACTCCTAAATTGATCTTGTCCAGTACTTATCCATCCTCCTTATGAGAACCTTAAATGAAGCAGGGACGTTCTGGGGTGGGGTGGGGGGGTGAATTGGGGCGACTGCCTGGGGCCCCGTGCTTTGGGGGCCCCACAGAGTCCTGTACAGGCCCCGCCACGGCCGCCATGCACCACTGCTGCTCTGGCGACGCTCACCACCCCCTTCACTCCCCCACCCCCTCCACACACCCCTAGGGATGGCTCTGAGTGATGGAGATTTTAAACTTCTCTGGGCAATCTATTCTACTGTCTTAGTGTACAGGATAGCAACTGCACAGCATATAGGGATTCTGAATCAGGCTTCTAGTAGCTGGCTGATCTGACCTAGTTGGAAATACTGAAGACAGTTTGATTTTAATGAATTTACAATGGAATGCTGTCTACTAGTTGGGTTTCTGTTGTAAGCCTGCATAGTTTCCTAACAACTTGTCACCTCAGCTCCTTGGTTTATGAGCTGACAGGAGCTGGAAGCCTCTGTCTCAAAGCTCCTAAGCTTGATAGGCTGCTGTATAGCAGGATTTGGAGCTTCCCAACTTCAGGGAGGCCATCTGATGAGGTGCTGGGAATCTGGAAGGCATGCGGCTTGAGCTTCCAAGTTTAGAGGCTCTTGTCTCAGTGACTACTCCCTGAGCTTCCAGGTCTCCACTCTTGACCAGGCAGGATGGCAGGGAGCCAGAAGCTCAGGAGTACTAGTCACGAGCTTGTAGGTTCACCGCTCCCAAGAGCTGTTGCCTTGAGCCAGCCTACCCTGATGCCAGGTCTTCATTCCCTTTCACAGAGGATTTTTGAAAGTTTGGGATTTGTTGTCTACAAAACAGAATTATCTGCACACCTGTACAGGCGATATACTTGAAGTATGATACTGATTCTTAAGAGTTTCTTGAAAAATATTTTTTGGAATATTTAAGATGGCCCTGGACTTATAATCAATTTTGTCTGGACAGAAAGGCATAAAAATGGCAAATATCTTAAGATCAGGACCATGATGACTTTGGGCCAGATCCTAATCAATACTGTAGCTGCCTAAACAGAATTTATAGTCACAAAAAGCAATCCAATCAACTGCATCCAACAGCTGAGGACTGATCCAGATGCCTAATGTCTAACATAAAAATGCATCAACAGTCAACCAACAAATGGCAGTATGACTGTAGTCAGTCATGAGAATGCTTCCAAGAGAAGGAGTCCTGGGTGCTGGATCTTCTTAGCAGACTGTTTATGCATTTTTTGTTAGATTATCATTGATTAAAATTGTAAATAACCTATTTAGCAGAGGCCAGGACCCAGAACATCTGTCATGGAGTGCGTCTTAACCACTTAACTATAGTGATTACAACCTCTCTTGCATGCTCTCTTTCTGGTGGCCCTATCAGTTTTATATCCTTGGCTGCCAGTGGCCTAGCTTCAGCAGTAAGTTGTGACACCTATGTGGAGATACCTATAGGGTTGATTTGGTTCTAGCTTGGCATGATAGGCAGATTTTCAATAGTTTTAATGGAATTTCTGGCTGGGTAATGACTGGAAACTGTGAAAAGGATACAAAATTTGGTCTACAGTCAGAAATGACATTTGGTGTTTTCCTGAAGTATAGTAAACAAGAAAGCAAAAGCTAAATTTCTGTACATCTCTCATTACATGCACATTAGAAAGAAAAGACCTTGCAAGGAAACCAAAAACCCCCCAGTCATCTGAAGCTAAAATCTGTTCTAACTGAAATAAAATGCATTGGGCTGTATTCTGTTTTCATTTACACCAATGAAAAGATGGCATAATGCTACTGAAGTCAGTAGGTGAAATCATGGTCCCAACAGAGTCAACTGCAAAACTGTCACTGACTTCAATGGGTCAATATATCACTTCATATAATCAGAGTAATACTGCTGAGAAAGCAAAGCCAAGCAATCTAATCCCACTTGAGACCTGGGGACAGACAGTCCTGTATCAGTATTTCAGACATCTGAATGTTTTAAACTAGCACCAAAACCAAAGATGAAAATTCCTTACCACTGAAAGTGAATTTGAAAGCAGTGTCCCATCTTGGCTGAGCATATTGGATACTGTAATTTCAGGTAGGTCCATGTTTTGTGGGTGGAATGGAAGCAGGCCATTATGATTCATTGGGTGACACAGAGAGTGATACCCAGACTCTACTTCATTCAAGTGCACCAACGAATGGTCAGGTAATGATGGAGGAGTTATGGGAGGTATGTTGAAATCTTCACTTTCAAGACTTGGACCAGGAAAAGACTGTAAGGAAAAATATAGATAGTACTGCAAGTTACTCAAAAGCCCTATAAAAAGCCATGTAGAAACAAACAAAAACACTTATACATTTAAGCAGAAGTTTCAATTTAGCAAAGAGAGCATTTTAAACACTCATATATTACAATGGTGGAGCTTCACCATTATATATAGGATAAAAATTGCCTCAAAGGCATAACAACCTCTGGTACTTTCATTAGACAAGAGTTTTTTCTTCCCCTCAAGAACCTGAATTCAAACAGATTTCAAGGGTAAAATTAAATTTTTCCAAGAGTCTTCATCTAGTTGTATGCCTTTTTCATGGGAATTGTGGAAAAGGGAATTAAATTTATAAAATTAACATTGAATCAAAAATGCTTTATGAGACTCCCTGCTACTGAGATCAAGAACTACAAAGTATAAAAGAAGGCTATTGCTTTTTTTGGCTTATATAAAAGAAACATGCATTCATTTTGCTTCAAAAGAAAAACAAATTAATATAGAAATAGCATGCGCATTGCATAGGCATATATTATAGTTATCAAAATTATACATTTGAAATTATATTTCAAGAATATGGATTTTTCCTTTCTCAATCTATAAACTCACAAATATGTGTCTTTCTTATTCATCTAAGCAATTTACTCCATAAGGTGACTGTTTCATGTTTTTGCTGTACATTGTTAAATCACATAACTTATTTTATTCAAGGTAATGCCACAGATAAAAGTCAGAGGGATACACCAAAATGGATACAGGAATTGCTATTATTTATTCATGCTCTTTCTACAGCAGGTAGGCTCATATGGGGATAAGGGATGGCTGTGTGGGCATATTTTTGTACTTCAAAGGGAAAGTTGAGCATTGTAGTTGAAGGTGGTTAAAGCAGTAACCTGACAGGAAAGGAGGGTTATGAGATGATGGAAGTTCCACATGTGCAGCTGTTTTTCAATTCCTGGTTTATTGCTTTGTTTAATTGTGAGGGATAGAGAGGAATATTTTGATAACAGTGTTATGTGATTTGGATTAAGACTGCAGAGGGTCCAAATGTAGTCATTCAATGAAAACCTTGTGTTCAGGGTGCCAGAGAAGTGCATGGACCTTGGTTGTATCCCAAAGGATATGGGTAAGGAACTGCTATGCGACCTATCCTTTTCTGCAGGGACACTGTCTGTTCCTCCCACCCACTACATTGTGGGAACCATCCTACCCTTCTTTTTGCCTTTTGTGAAACATGTGACCGCTCAGGGTGTTAACATTACTTACCATGTACTTAGTGGTATATCTGCAGCTATATCTAGCTCCTCACAACTGCCATGAGGAAGTATGAGAATGTTCCTCTTTGCAAACTTGAGACTGGACAGAATTTAGATTGTTCAGCAGCTATTAATAACATACTGGATCCGTCTACATGAGACTCTAATGCACACTGGTTACTGAGCATTTATTTAGTACTTATATAATCAAGTACTAAATAAATGTGCAGTAACCAGAGTTGCTGAGCAGTAGCGCTGACAAACGCCTTTTTAGTGATGTTACTGAGCAGTAGCCTAATAATACTGCACAGTAGCATATTAGCACTGTTGGTGCTGTGATGTGCTACTGCACAGTATTATTCAGGTACTGTGCAGTTAGTGTCTTGTGTAGATGTGCCTACTCATTCCCTAATGTAGTATAACACTGTGTATGGATGCAAGCATGAAGTTCAAAGCTATGCAGAAGGCCAAGAGATGAACCAGTGTCCCAAAAGATAACATAGTGGAATTCAGTTATTCAAAATAGAGATATAGTTTCAATACAACACCTGAGATTATCCCACCCAGCTGAAGCATGTACATAAAGCCTTTCACCTGGCTTTACAACAAAAGGTTTTACATGCTTCCACAGAATTATTGAAATATTGCTGGAAGCCATTACTAAATAACTTGCTCCAGAAAAGTGCACCTTGCCATGCCCAAAAGGAATGTCCTGTAACTGTAGTCAAAGGACACTATAGCTATTTGCAGCATCTAGAGATCTGTTCCAAATTAAGGGTACCATAGTACATAGTATATAAGGAAGAATCATGGATAAAATCATAGGGGCAGAAGTATGGGCCAAAAAAACCCAACAAAACCTGACAGCAAAACCATCATTGTGTGTGAAGAACTTAGTTTATCCTTGCCTGGTGGACTGACTCTGTTCTTAAGAAGACCATACTATTGTAAACTAGCCCTCCCTCCTCCTCCAGGCATTTGGACTCTTTAGCATTTGGTGTGGTTTTCTAGTAGGAATTCTCAGAGAAAGAATATTGGCATCTAGCTTGCAAGCCTTATCTTTCTTGGCATTGACAAAGTTTTAATGCAGCCATCAGTTAAGACTCCGTGAAAGGCAGAAAATGTGTGCATCAAAAACAGATTCCTCACTGGATGGGAAAGAAACATAGCAGTGATAAAGAAAACAAATTAGGATTAAGCAAACAGTAGGTAATTGCATAAGATGCCAAATTAGTATGTTAACAAGACAGATAAAAATATAAAGTCCCTTCCACAAAGGCTTACAGCCTAAATTTCACTTGATACAACAGAAATAATGGAAGAGTAGAGACATGATGGGAAGGAAGAGAGTGATGACATCAGAAAGGTTATTCTGGACAAGTATATCTCATATATACTGCATAAGCTGCCCATCATGATGATCTGCCTCACAGCCCTCTCATATTCATCTTATGGGTAGATGAGGTGGCTTGGTCTGTTTGGAAAGATGCAAGGGGTATGAATGGAAAAAAGTTGGGTTTGAACTACTGTACATTTACTACCTGACAGCCCCATAGGAATTCAAAGCCTCAGAAGATATTTTTCACCCTTATGCTATCCCAAGGGTGGGCAATTATTTGGGCTGAAGGGCCACTTAGGGAGTTTTGGTGAGTTGCCATGGGCTTGGTCAGTGCTCCCCACCTCCCTGGGTCAGGTCAGCACCCCCAGCCGCCCAGCCACAAAGCTCACCAAAACTCCCCAAATGGTTCTGCCCCAGGGCCCAGCCATGTGCTATCACTATCTGGCAATCTTAGGGTCTCTACGGAGACCAGCCCAGGACCTCCATGGGCAGGACGTGCTTGGCCAGGCAGATGGGATGGGGCCACGGGCAGGCAGGGAGTGGCATCCGGGAGCAGGATGGGTGGAAGGGGCCAGGGCTGGGATCATGGGGAGGTAACAGCAAAGGGCTGGGGCCCAGGGTAGAACCTCAATCTGTTCCCTTCACATCCCCACCTGCAGAACTGCTGCCCATCATAGGGAATGTACGGTCAGCAGATCATACCTTTGTCCCAGGCCCTGACCCTGTGTTGTCAATGACCTGGGATCCCAGCCCCACTTGCCCATCCTGCTCCCTGCCCACCTGCAGCACCATCTCATCTGCCTGGCCACGCACACTCTGCCCACACAGGTCTCCGGCCAATCTCCATGGATCCCCTGCTTGCCTGCTTCATTTGGAGCCCCTGGCGGTAGGTGTGGAGCGGACAGGCTGGGGTGCTCAGGCAGCAGGGCTGGATTCAGCAGCAGTGGTGACACTGGCAGTAGCAACCGGAAGGAGCTTCCGCCACTAGGTCTACAGTGAAGTGGAGTCTGGCCACTGTGCCGCCCCAGCCCTGATGTGACCTTGGTGCAATGGGATTAACCCCATGTGCCACAGCCCAGGCTGCCCCATGCACCTGGGCTGGGCAGGGCTGAGGGATCTTGACAGGCTAGATCTGGCCCATGGGCCATATTTTGCCCACCCTTGTGAAGATGTAGTTACAGAAAGTGACTGTTCATGATCTTCTGTTTGCTGATGACTGTTCCCTGTATGTCAGACTTAGATTTGGCATTCAACAGAGTATGAACCATTTATCTTCAGCTTGTGACAACTTTGGCCACACAATCAACAAACACTAAGATGACAGCAATGATGCACAAGCCTTCACCAGAAAAGCTTTACACACAGCTTGCCATCACAGTGAATGGCCAAATCCTCCAGGCAGTGGACAAGTCCACTTATCTCAGCAGTACACTGTCACATACAGTTCACAATGATCATAAAACCAATGCCAGAATTGCTGAAGCAAGCATGGCATTTGGCAGACTATGTGAAAATGTGTGGGAGTGCACACGCACCAGTCAACAAACAAACTGAAGGTCTACAAAGTCATTCTGTTGCCAGTCCTGATGTATGTATGTGAAACCTGGATGTTATACAGACACCACACTATGCAGCTTTCACTTCATGGGCTGTCTGAGGAAACTGATGAGAATAAGATGGCAAGACAAGGTCCCAGACACTGAGGCTTTTACATGGCAGACATTTCAAACATTCGCACACTGTTGATGGAATCACAGATGAGATGGGTAGGCCATGTCTCCAGGATGTCAGATGAGCAACTACCTAAGATGATCTTTTATGGTGAGCTAAAGGAGAGATAGTGCTCTCAGGGAGGCCAGAAGAAATGCTTCAAGGACTCCTTCAAGTCATCCTTGAAACACTGACCCAAAGTCTAAGGAAGATCTCACTCATGATCGTTCCACCTGGTGAAGCCTTATCCATACTGGAGCTACCATGTATAAGCAGAAAAGACCTGCTGAGGCAGAGCAGAAGTGCAAGCAGCGTATATCTCACAACAGCAGCATGTCCACTATTGATTAAACAACCCAAAGTGGCATCTCTCGTTCAGTCTGCCATAGATGGTTCAAAGCACAAATTGGCCTGATCATGTCTATTGGCCTATTCACATGTCCACAGAAACCAAACTAATCAGTGATGTCATGGTCATCTTCAAATTCAAAGGATGAACAACATGCCCACCCCTGCTCTATCCCAATCTCCCTGCACCATCCCACAAATGAGTTGTTCTTGGAAATATTCACCTCCCTGCTGGCACCAGGGTACCAAATGAATGAGACACCTCTCCTCAATGCTCTTCCAAGAGGAAGAGTCTGCCAGGGGAATTTCTCTTTTCTCAACTTTCTGAAGTAAGAGCTTAATAGATCTCATCTATGACTCTGACTCTCCTCTTCAGATGCTCTGTTTGTATAAGACCAGGAGGCAAGTTTCTCGATTTGCACTGGGGCTGAAAAAGACCATCACTATTAGCGAGGACACAAGCCAAATACTGAGAAAACTACCTGTGTGATAGCCACTAATATTCAGTGTGCTCAATTAATCTGATATTTGAATTGCCCATCATTCTACTGTATATGCTTCTATAATGTAGCTCTCACTTAAGAATGATTTTTTCCTTCAAATATATGTTTAATTAGTATCACTTCAAATAGAGTGGCGAAAGCACCACAATGATGACATGTAACTTCACTTATTATAATTTAAATGAAACACTAGTCTGATAAATTCCCACCATCCAAATGTATAGTTAGAGTATGCACATGCATTATATATGTAGGTTAAGAATTATAAAGTCAAGGTTACTGTGTATGCTCTCTTCATTGCAACTAAAAATGTACACACTGTGATTAGTTACAAACCAGCTATAGTGCATTTGATGCCACAATTTAATATATATTTTTCAAATTATATTGTGCAAATTTTTAGATTGCTGTGGCAGAGTATTAAAGAAAATAATAAAACAGTACAATATGTAACTAATGTGGAAATTAACAAGCTATAATAAACTACTCCCATAGTACTATGGTTATATATGAAGTTTTGGGAGGTATTTTTAAGTGAACAGTACTAGTGCCTCCACCTTTTTAGGGGGAAAAAAAACATTAATGTGAGGCAGAATCTAATTCAATAAGAGAATGTTTGAGATCATTAGTAACAAGGAATATTTCACTATGCTAATACTTCCTATCTAGCGAGGCAGTGCCCTTTATTTTGTGTATGTGTGTGCACATATTTCTACTCTATATATCATCGCTACACCAAGAAATAATGTCGCTACTACTGTTTGTCTCATTGCTGCTGTGAATGCTTGTGTCCAACTCTAGTTCAAAGGTATATCTAATTGCATTTCAGAGTTTTATACAGATTAACACTACATTCTACATGTTACTTTGATTTAACATTTAGTCAGACTTCCACAGTTCTGCTGTATCCTGAAGGCCAGGGAAAATCTCTTTATTCTACTAGTCAAAACAGTGAAAGCAAATTGTCATTTTAAAGCCAAGAGGGCATAGCACTGCATGTTTTCTTTGCCTCACCCCTGACTGCAAGAGGACTTAGCAGTGACTGTGCTTTTCTCCCTCTAACTATGGAAGGGAGGAGCTTATTGGTTATCAGCACTAGGGAGAGTTCCTATATTTTATTATAACCAGGAGAAATGACTTTACAAACCCAGTTAAACCCTACTGGAATGTACTGAAGAGATCAAGCCTTTATTTTACATTGTTAAAGAAAAGAGTTTAATTGAATCTGAGTATCATCATAAGCACTTTCAAGCATATTTACATTTTAGATGTTTGGTTACAGGAACCTCAAAAATCAAGCCACTGTAAATTTGGTGTGTTTGGTATTCTATTTAAATTAACAGAGCTGAACCTGAATCTAACAGTTATAAATACAGGATGGATCCAAAAACAGAAGGAACTTACTCTATGGTTCTAGTTTAATGTTTGTGAAATGTTACATTCAGTTCTTTTACAGAAAATACACCCTTCAAAATGGTGAAAATCGCAAAAGAGCGCTCACATGAGTTTTCTGCCATTAACTGTGGGAATCTTTCCCTTACTATGATTAGAGAGAGGTATTTCACCATCTTAAGCATCTTAGAGGCCAACTGGCTCAGGCATAAGCTTTTGGAGGAGATAGACTACTTTGTCAGATGCTATGGATCAGAGGCTGCTGCCTATGAAAGCTTATGACCGCTTGAACCAGTTAGACCTAAAGGTGCCATTCTCCGCTGCCTTCTCTTTTTGCCACTATGGTTAGTGGCAAAATCAAGCCAATGCATTTTATTTCCTTTTTAACACACACAAAATACTCACTGTAACGAAGAGGTATTTGAAATACTTGAAATGGCTGTATGACGGACTGTATAACAATTAAGGGAGGGAATATAAGGACAAAAAAAACTATACATAATAAATTATGGTGACTACAGATGAAAAGAGAAAGCTTATTTATGCTTGTATTGAATGTTATATATCAAAGTTTGGAAAGTAAATGGAGAAAAAGAAATGGAAGGAAAAGAGATATTTAAACACAACAACCACAGGAGGCAGCAAACATCCAAATATCTAACACAAACTGGGAAGAACAGAACCATCATCAAAAGATATCTTCTAGCAGGTAAGTTTAAATTAAGTGCTGGATGGCAGAATTATGCAAGCACTCAACAAAATATGGTATTAGTTGTAAGTCCTTAAAAACATGGTCTTCTTACAAAGACACCTATTTAAAAAAAATGAATGTGGAATGTGTCTTAATTTTTCATTTACACAAAGGCTTCTGCATCAGTAGAAAGATGCTAATTTTTAAAGATAGATGCTTCAGGCTCTTCCATCATTGAACACATGATTACATAACTGAAATAGTTATGAATTGAAAATAATGTAAAAACAACAAGCTCATTTGGAGAGAAAAAAAAACAATTTATACACATTTGAGAGTTAGGGTGGTATATCTGACAGTGAAGTTTTCTGCAGTTTTAATGGGATCAACCTAATCTCCAATTTCTAAATGGAGGACCTTCAGAAGCAAGTGTGTTTTTAGCTTCTTTTGTCTCTGCATGAGCAAGGCTTGATAGCTTGAGACTATAATGCATTATTGTGGAAACCCTCGGTCTGTTACATAAATCATCTTAACACTCAGCAAGAATTGTCCAACAGTACCATTGATATGTTCAAGTCAATGATCCTGCAAACAATTTTTTTGTGTTTCTTCATATGTTCGACAACAGCAATAAATCATATTCATTTAAAAACACACAATATACTAATTTATCAAGCAACAGCCATCAAAAACATATTACAGGGGAAGGTATACCTTTTTCTCCTCATTGTGTTAATCAATTTCTCTAATTTACGTTAGGTAAAGGGCAACGCCTCAAGCAAAACATTAATTTTCCAGTAGTAGATGAATTCTATTTTCAATAAGGTGGAGAATATGCTGACAATTATATAATTGATTTAAAATAATCACAATTTCCAAGGCAACAGAATCATGAAAAGGTATTGTGCTTTTTAGATTAGTTCATCTCAAGAATCTCTTCTCATTGTTTAATTTTACAAATATTGCCACAAAATTTGTTTTAAAACAAATTTGTTTTTTTATGTTTTATACTGAAATGCATTTAATAGGGGACAATGAACAAAAAAAAATCAGAAAAGATTACAAGATTTGAATAACATAAATGGCTAGAAATACAAACATTTTAACCTCTCCAGAGGGCTAAGAGTATAGCTTTCCTATTCAGAAAATGTATATCAGTCTAGCAGAAAAGCACTCCCTCTTGCCATTGGTCCTGAGGTACGGGAACTCAGGGCCAGATCCAAAAGATTTAGATGCCTTACTTCTAAGCATGTGGCCTTAAAACCCATGACTTCCCACTCCTAGACAAGTATCCTAAACACCAGGCTAAAGTTATTCTCCCTCTTGCTTGTTCTTCTGCTTCCATGAATTTTGCATTCCTTTCTGCACAGGGGCCCAGCTTCAATAGGAGGGGTGAAGAGTCCTTCTCTACCTGGAGCCTCAACAATAGCCTGGCAATAAGTTATTCTGTTGTGGGGTGGAAGACATAGATTTTAATCCCCTCAGGTAGACATGATCTTAGAAACCAGGGATTCTACTATATCACAGAACTATGATATGGTTGGAATAACAGAGACTTGGTGGGATAGATCACATGACTGGAGCACTATCATGGATGGGTATAAATTGTTCAGGAAGGACAGGCAGGGGAGAAGAGGAGGAGGAGTTGCACTTTAGGTACAGGAGCTATATGATTGCTCAGAGCTCCAGTATGAAGCTGGAGCTAGGCCTGTTGAGAGTCTATGGGTTAGGGTCAGAGGGGAAAGTAACAAGGGTGATGTTATGGTAGGGGTCTGCTATAGACCACCAGACCAGGAGGAAGTGGTGGATGAGGCTTTTTTCAAAAAACTAGTAGAAGTTTCCCAATCACAGGCCCTGGTTCTCATGGGAGACTTCAATCAGCCTGACATCTGCAGGGAGGGCCATACACCAGTGCACAGGCAATCCAGAAAGTTTTTGGAGAGTGTTGGGAACAACTCCCTGGTGTAAGTGCTGAAGTGGTGAACTAGGGGCTGTGCTCTTCATGACCTGCTGCTCACAAACAGGGAGGCATTGGTGGGGAATGTAGTACTGGATGGCAAGTTGGGCAGCAGTGACCACAAGATGACTGAGTTCAGGATCCTGAGGAAAGGAAGGATGGAGAGTAGAAGAGTAAGGATATTGGACTTCAGAAAAGCAGATTTTGACTCATTCAGGGTACTCATGGGTAGAATCCCCTGGGAAGCCAGACTGAGGGGGAGAGGAGTCAGGAAAGCTGCCTATACTTCAAAGAAGCCTTGCTGAGATTGCAGGAACAAACCATCCCAATGCGCAGGAAGACTAGCAAGTATGGCAGAAGAACTGGTTGGCTTAGCAGGGAACTCTTCAGTAAACTAAATCACAAAAAAGAACCAGTCAGACTCACCTCAGTCCCTGGAAAACTCATGGAGCAGAGCCTCAAGGAATCCATTTCTAAGCACTTGGAGGAGAAAAATGTGATTAGGAACAGTCAGCATCGATTCACCAGGGGCAAGACATTTCTGAACAACCTGACTGCCTTCTATGATGAGATGACTGGGTCTGTGGATGTGGGGTACCCTGATTTTAGCAAAGCTTTTAATATGGTCTCCCACAACAGTCCCCAAGACAAGCTAAGGAATTATGGGCTGGATGAATGGACTGTAAGGTGGACAGAAAACTGGCTGGAGCACTGGCCTCAAAGAGTAGTAAATCATTGCTCGATGTCTAGTTGGCAGCCGGTATCAAGTGGAGTGCCCCAGGGGTTGATCCTGGGACCAATTTTGT
>NW_005842531.1:677486-685061 GCF_000455745.1 Alligator sinensis
GGGGGACACGACAGTTTGTTGTCTTCCTCAGAAGGATTGGGTGTTGGTTGCAGCCAACATTAGGGATTTTGACTGGGGTGTGCCAATGCTCCTGCTGGGACTTAAACCTGGAAATTCCTGGCTAGGGGGTCTTGTCCCGCCACTCAGGGCCAGACTGATTGAGATATCTGGGTTCAGGAAGGAATTTTACTTGAGTGAGATTGATGCAGACTGTGGGGTTTTTTGTCCTCCTCTGTTGTGGGGGGCCTGGCCTTCTTCCTTGGATCTCTTAAGTGTATTTTAACAACCTTTGCAGCAGCAGAGCTCTGGCCACTGTGGTCTCCCTGATTTACCTGTTGTGTCTTGTGGCTGAGTTGGAGTTGACTGTGTAGTTTTTTAAATAGGATTTGTATATAATGGTTTGCATAGGGATAATCCTGCCTTGTGTGGTGGGGGCTGCACTAGATGACCTCTGGGGGTCCTTTCCAGTCCTACTTTTCTATGATTCTAATAAACACAGAGCAACAACATCCCACTTTATTGAAGGATAAGCAAAGCCACTGATGCATACTCTTCTTGCCCTCAGATTCTAAGTCCATTTATTTCTGTGTGTAATCTAATTATATTCATGTTAGAAGTAGAGTTAAGGAAAAAGAGGTGTATTTTGTATGACTTTTGTCTTTTGTAAAGGCAATTCTAATAGCAAAATAGTTGAATAGCAAAATTAAGTCTTTGAATGGGCATATGCTGCATACATCTCCTACTTACTTCATTGAGAATCCTACACGGGGTTGCAAATGTACATTTTTCCCACTACCACATGCAAGTCTACTTTTCATTGCTATTTTAGTTCCCAGAATTGAACCATCTTGCTTTGAAAATGCAATTTTTTTTTTTTTAAACTTTCACCAAAATAGTATTTAACAATCCTGGATATAATGTATAATATACAATGGACAAGGCCTTAATGTTCTGTAGATGTTGAACTATACCCACAAAAAGTCTTAGGGCCTTGTTAAACTTTGAGCTGCACAAAAATTGATCACTGTTAAGTGTTATCTTGAGTTTGGAACAGTCACGTGTTCAGGTCAGAAGGGGCCCTGGAGGACTGAAAGGTCAGAATCCCCCCTCTGATTCCAGGCTTCCTCCCTGGGGCTCCTCTGGTTCCTGCCCTCTCCCCCCACCCTTGCCCCTTGGGTTTCCCCCCTGCTTCCTGCCTCCTTCTACCTCCAGAGCTCTACCTACTTATGGATGCCCATGCGGTCTGTCCTAGGGGACCAGGCAGTGAAGGGTTAACCTGCCTGCCTGGCCACCACCACTGCTGCTGCTCTTCTGACCCAAAGAGCAGCAGTAGAAGGGGAGGCTGGGAAGGAAGTTTCCTGGGAAGGAACTTCTTAGCATGACTGCACCTGACTGTAACAAACTGGGCAGCACAGATCAGAGATTAACCTGCCCTGGAGAGACTACTTTTGAGTCACATAACAAGTGCTTAAAACCAGTTATAGGTGTTAGTGTGAACAGTCCAGGTGTTAAGAGCCCCAGGAGCCACCAAAAATTACCATATAACAGACATTTTATATAGTTATTGGAAAAGGGACTAGGCACCTAGGTCCTTCTCCCAGTGAGTGCCTAAACTACTAAGCTGATCATATTCTCTTCTCCAACAATTACTGAATTATTCCATGCAAAGTAGAATCGTGTTGACAGGTGGCACTAGCAGTGCATCCCTTGATCCCCTCACCAGAATAAACTGGAAATTGGTAAGGAGAAACTGGGAGATTGCTTGAGTGAATTCAAACATAAGGAGAGAACTGAAAGCAGGTCTCACACATCCAGGATGAATGTGATAACTCCTGAGATACTAGCTAAAAGGTGGGAAAAGTACATCCTTCTAATGTTTTGAAAGACAAGGATAGATCCTGCTTGGTTTTTGAAAGAAAAAGCTCAGTTATCTAACTCCAGGAGAAGGCCCTGTCTTTAGCATTCCTATTCAGATAGGGCTCCTATACACATTCAGGGAGGCTGCTCTGACACACTGTGATTACAGCGTGTTGGAGCAGACTCAATTAATCGAGTCTGCTGGAGCATGGTAATTACTGTGCTCCAGCAGACTCCAGCACCATGCGCATCAGTGTCCCCATGCTAAAAAATGGAGGCAAGCGCTTTAAATTAAAGTTTGTTCAATGAGCCTTAGTTCAAAGCACCCCGCCGCCATTTTTCAGCATAGGGATGCTGATACATGTGATGCCCTGGGCACTTTAAATAGTGAGGCTCTCAGAGCTGCGCTAATTAAAGCACCACCCTCCTGCCTCCTATAAATGCCCATAGTTTAGACAGCTCTATGCTCAGTATACTCAAATTTGGAAATCCCATTATGAGATGCTTAAATCTCCTCATGGGAGATGAGGCATATAACTCAGGACTGTGGATTCACCTCTAGGGGCCACATGGTGGCCCCTAAGTTCCTTTGAGGATCTAACCCACATTACTTCATGTGGAGAACATTGGATGTTCTAGTTCTCTGCTTCCCCCCAAAAAAGAACATAGGACCCCAAGTGGGTTTCTGCAGCCATAACTACTTGAACAAAGGAAGTTAAGTTGGATATACAAGATGTAAATTGCTAGGAAATAAGAGAGTCACTAGCAGTCTTTACTGGGAGATTAGAGTACAACAGGAAGAAAAATAAGTAGTAAGGGATAAGCAATCAAGCACATATGAAAGAAACACTGTTTAAACATAACAGCATGATCAATCTATTTACTACATCTAAGGTTCCTGTCTCCATTGTTTCTTAGGATATGTTAGGCTGACTCTGTACAGGACTAAGCACTTTTCATTAGCTTCAGAGTTAGTATATGGAGTGAAAGGGATTTACTCAAACTTTGTCAGTATAAGCAGTGGAATAGCTTGGGAGGGGGGAAAAAGATGATATTCCAGTTCAGCCAAATATTCCTCCCTGGATTTTCTGTTCTTTTTTCTAACCATTGGGGCTATGGATGTCACAGAAGCCTCATATTGCACATTTTGCAATGGGAGAGAAGGCAAGAGCTGCCCAAGGCAGGCCACAAGCATTATGAATGTTCTGAGCGTACAGCTTTGAATTATACTCTGTATTTTGTCTAAAACTACATTTAAAATAAGCTATGCAATTTTATTTTGCACTGAACATGGCCCACAAATTGTATGAGGAGGAACTACATGAAGAACAATGCATCTAAATGATTCTAATATCTGTAGGAAAAAAAACACAATATAATAAGGTGAATTTGAAATGCAGGGCAGTAAGAATATTTTATATTTAAAAATGGTAAATATTTTTAGTTTGAGATGAAATTAGTAGTGAAAAATCATATAGTTTTATTGTCTATTTTTTTTTTTAGTATTGGTGGTATAATTTATTTAGGAGTTACCTGCAATGTACATTCCTATACTTAAAATATGATAACCAAAAATATAGTATTCACATGTCTATGTAAAATATACAGAGACAGCAGTGCCAAACAGCCTTTTGGGACAGTCTAAAAGAATATCATTAAGTTTTACTGTATACTTACATTTCTGGCTCTGTGCCAACTCTGGCTTTCTGTAAAAATCATTTCAAGTATAGAATTATGCTGTTTGCTTGCAGCAACATCACAAGAACAGTAGTGAGCCATATGTTGCTACTTAGCAACTTAGTCTACAAGTCCCAAAGCGTGTACTGATTTGAAAATTGAACAGAAATGATAATTGTTGAGTGATGCTGTGAGGCAAGTTGTCTTGGATTACCAAGCTATGCAGATGTTTGATGTTATGCAGGAAAAGGAACAAAACTATATTTTTCCTGTTTGACAGCCAAGTTTTTATTTATGTTAGCCTAGAGGGATAATTTGATTAAAAACCATTAAAATAATACAAGGTGATGTTTTCCTGAACAGGAACACATTCCAGTAACAAGACAAACAGACAGAAAGACAACAAAAAACCTGAAGTGGTAAGTTCAGTTTTCCAAGACTGTTAGTCACATTTTTATGTCCAAACTTATTTCATTCTGCAATTTGTAATATTTTGAAGATTCTGAATTTCTTGAGTTCCTTCAATTCAAGAAATTTTAGAGACCAAAGTTAAATTACGTAAAGGTACTTTTTTAGTTGCTGTCCAGAATTTCCATAATTCAAAGATGATTTTTGAAAGATTTTTTTCCTTGGAAGACAAAAATCATTTTCACTTAACACGGTTGGTTTCAATGCTATTTTTATGATTAAATGGTCTTAGAGATATAAACACTTTTCAGGTACCAGGCTTTAGAACATGTAAAAGAAGAATGAAATGTTAAAACTAGCGATGTTATCTTTGTTTATTATGGAGCTTAAATTCACTAAATTATACACAGATGCATATAAATATAAAAATGATTTTCTTCTGTTGTTATGTATAATGTGAATTTGCAATTTTTTTATTTAAAAAACTGTTTAAGACACATGTAATGATTCTCCAAAAGGTAGCAGCTGCTTTATAACAGCAATCATTCACAGAGTTTGTATTTCTACTGTTTCAAACAAATTCAATTAGCCCTTGAACTTCAAAAGCCTTTAGGCATAAATGAGATTATACTAGCTTGCTTTAATCTAATAGTAATACTAAACTTGTCAGTACAGTTTTTGGATTAATGGTTAGAGAAAAATTAATAATACAATTTTTCATTTTTTAATCAAATATCTCTATTCAAAACTACCTCTGGATCTTGGAGGGTTGTTAGCTGAATGAGTTCAAACACACAAGAATCCTAAATGCAACACACAATGTCCAAAGGCATTCTTATAGTAACTTCAGCTGAAAATAGGGAAATGATGTGGTAGGACCATTCACTTTTTAAAAGATAGCTTTTTTCACTGAACAAACTGATATAGCCCAGTTGATATAACACAGATTAAAATGAAAGAAAGAGAATGAATATTAAAATTAAATTTGAGTAGGTAAGTATGACTATCTACCATTCTATAAGGACATTTAGCTCTGAGTGTATTGTTAGTTTTCAAGACTGTTCATTCCTAAATTACGGCTGATAGCTTATCTACAGGCAACAAAGAGGTACAAAAACTAAGTTCTCACCTACTAAGAAATCTTTACCTAGACTCATAATTCCTGTCAAGCTGAGGTATTGGACTGGACACTACTACTGATGGGACACTGGAGAAGAGAGACCACCAGTCTGATTCCTTGTTGTAATTCCAATGATCTATCCCTCTGACTCTAACATGGAAGAGATAACTAAAATATGTGAAAAGTCAGCCAGCAGAATCAGAAGTTAAATTCTCCCTCAATATATGGATGTACATACCCCTTGCTCAAAGGAAGGTAATCAGTTGATTGCTGGTCAGTTAACTAATTGACATCCTGCCAAATTTAACAATTTGCCACTTAAATGATGAAGAGACTCGACAGACAGGCCAAATGAACTAAATTAGCTCTAAACATTAAGCACCTTCACCAAATGTAATAAAGTACATGGCATGATTTTTATTAAGCTGTTTCCTAATTATGCTTACTATTAATTAAGGTTACCCAGACTGGATTATGTCTAGTGGTCCATACCGTAAATTAGTTTCCTCTCCTACCCAATATATTTAGCCTGTTGAAAACTAACAAAGTTGAATAGTTCATTAGCACGTTGATCCTCTTTGCCTGCAAAGGCATCTGCCCAATCTGGTCAAGGCCTTGGCAAAAATAAACAATTACAATATAACAATACATAAGTTTATATAATTTATCCATGTTTTTGACATGCTTAAAACTAAACCTCTAGCATGCAATTTCTACTTATTGTAATGTATGTCAGCCTTTTGTGTCAACAGACTGATACAGTGGCATAGACGGTGCTGGTTTATTACTTTTGTTAAACAAGCAAGCAAGCAAACATTGAAAATACCCGTTTCTAGAAACCTGGGATAATTTAAAATTCCAATAATTAGGATAAAGTATTTTTCAAGATATGGTTATAAACTGCATTTTAAAAGGTCTTTCGTTATGTAAAAATGTTTCCTATGAACTGTGATAAGAACTCAAAAAATCTATATGAAGAATTCTTGTTTTAAACCTTTTGGACTGCAAGTTCAACCCCAGCAGCAGACTTTGAGAGAATCATTACCCTAACACTAATGGTAAAATGCTGGCAATGTTCCTCAGCCATATGATTTTTGTAAAAAATGCAATTTTTCAACTTCAACTGGCCTAAGAGTGATAATTAAAGCTATTTGTGACATGTGTAGCTTATAATGATTAACTTCTCTGCAGTCAGATAAACAAATAACCTGCACCTGTAAAGACTTTATTTCCTGAAGGTAAAACAACTGTTTAGGAAAGATCATGCTGGCAAAACAGCTGCTTGCATTCTGGAGAGGAAACAAGGTAGTATCTTTCAACAAACGCCAACTCTGATGTTTTATCAGCTCTATCTCATTAACTGGAAACAAGGCTTAAATGCTTTGTTTATAAATTATGATTATTCCTGATTGCAGCAGTTACCGATAGTGCCACTCATTTGCAATGCAACTCTTTGAATTTGTTTAATTACAATTTGAAACAAGGCAGAGAAGATTAATTAACCCACCTGGCTGGCTGGCACGTAGTCCTGGCTTGGCTCTGTCATACTCATATACATGTTCTCACCGTCAAACTGTGAATGAAATAATAGTAAACATTCAGCAATCTTGAATATCCTTCATATCAACTGAAAAACAGTAGCCATAAAATAATATTACAGCCTGCTTTGGAAGACTTGTAATTGCATATGCACATCTTGTCTTTGATGTTCCTGTTGTCATCCTTATTGACCCTGGATGTCAGTGATTTGGAGTAATTAGTGCTCTAGTAATTACAGCAAGCAAGCAAGAAATGAATGGTTTCCTTTCATCTACAATCTGTTTTAAAACAAAATGGCTCATTCTGTACATATTGCTGTTGGTTGTAAGTACTAAGTGAATTGCACAGTTTCTGACAAGAGGAAGATGAGAATGGAAAATGTACTAAAATGCATCTTAATGGGTTCCAACTTTAGCTTTTCATAAGAAACAAGTGTTGAATTTCAAAACAAATTAAAACCCACATTATTGAAATGTCCTCAAAACAGAAATTAAGAAAAAGATTCATAGACAAATGTCAGGCATTTGAACCCATAAAATACAGCATTTTCAAAACTGTGGAACATTAAAGGATTTTTTGCTTGTTGTATAAACAAAATGAATATGTGCAATTATAATAGTGAAAATGCTTTTCAGTAAGTATTAAGTACAATTTTTGAAAATGTTGTGCAAGATTTTTTTTGTCTTTTAAAAATACATTTACAAAATCAAGATGCAGAAGAGAAGATTAGAACATGAACATCCAGATGGAGCGAAACTGTCAGAATGAAAGCCTCGGCATGTATCATCACAAAGAATCATGCAACTACTATTTTCTTTGAGCTGTGTTATCTGGAAACTGTGCCCATAGAACTCTCCTCAGACTTGTTCAAATGTCAGTGTCACGTTTGCAATGTGGTAACTATAGTCCTAGTATGCAATCAAGAAGTAGGGAAAACCTTTCCAAGCTTTTGAAATAGAAGTGAACAGCAGCAG
>NW_005842531.1:685071-686205 GCF_000455745.1 Alligator sinensis
CAGGAATCCCCATCTCCCAATCATCAACTGAGAATTTCCAGCTGTTAGCAGAGCTGTTTAAAATAACTTTCACCTGACCCCTTCTGTGAATACTCCAAGTGACACATTTTGGAAACAGGCCATTATTTTTGATGATGTAGCAAGCAACGAGTGGCGGAATTTTAAAAAATGTTCAGCTTTGAGCTGTGTTCCCACAGAAATCTGTAGTAAAATGAACATTGACATCCATAGGAGCAGGAGTACACCATAACTACACATTCTTTAAAATCATACCTGTAATATTTATTATATCCACCAGAGCAGAGAACTGTATTCTCCACAACGTAGTCTTAAAGAATGTGTAAAGTTATGGTGCTGCATACAAATGCTACAATAAGTATAATATGTTTCAAGGAGAGAGGTAATTTTCCATGTTAGTTTGATGCTAGGCAGAAGGAAGGGCAAGGTGACAGCTTATAGACTAAAGCAGAGTAGAGCTGAATCTCACACAGCGCATGTATACATGCTGTCAATATGGGTGAATAAACTCTGGTACAATTCATGCCAGAGTTTATTGCTTCTGCGTGCCCCATTTGCATTTCCATGTACACCCAGGACTGCAGCACATTAAGCTGGGGCGGAACAGCCCTGGCTGGCAGGTGGCCCCAGGCAGGGCAGTCCAGGGGGTGGGGTGGGGTGGAGAATTCATAGTAGCTAGGGTCAGGAGGGACCTGCGTCAAACGCACCCCCGCCCCCCCCCCCCTGCCACAGGCAGGAATGAATGCTGGGGTCACAAGACCCCAGACAGGTGATCATCCAACCTCCTCTTGAATTTGCCCAAGGTAGGGGCGAGGACCACTTCCCTGGGAAGTTGGTTCCAGATTTTGGCCACCCTAACTGTAAAATATTGCCTTCTGATCTCTAACCTAAATCTATTCTCCATCAGCTTATTACCATTGTTCCTCGTCACCCCAGGTGGTGCTGGGGAGAAAAGGGCTCTACCTATTTGCTATTGATCCCCCCGATGAGCTTGTAGGCAGCCACCAGGTCCCCCCTCAGCCTCCTCTTGCTGAGGCTGAACAGGTTCAAGTCCTTCAGTCTCTCCTCATAGGGCCTGTCCTGCTGCCCTCTCACCAAGCGGGTGGCCCTCCTCTG
>NW_005842531.1:686215-697665 GCF_000455745.1 Alligator sinensis
TGAATGCATGACAAGGTATGGCTGGCCTTGCTGGCTGCGGTCTGGCATTGGCGGCTCATGTTCATCTTGGAGTCAATAATGACTCCAACATCCCATTCCGCCTCTGTGCTTTCAAGAGGGGAACTCCCCAGCCTGTATGTATGCTGTGGATTCCTTCTCCCAAGGTGCAGCACCCTGCATTTGTCTACGTTGAAGCCCATCCTATTCTCATCTGCCCACTTTTGTAGTCTGTCTAAATCTAGTTGCAGCCTCTCTCTCCCCTCAAGTGTGTCCACCTCGCCCCACAGTTTAGTGTCATCAGCAAACTTGGACAGCGTGCTTTCCACCCCCTCGTTCAAGTCGCTGATGAAGATGTTAAATAGTGCGGGCCCAAGGACTGAGCCCTGGGGTACCCCACTGTTCACATCTCGCTAGGTTGAGTGCAACCCGTCCACCACTACTCTCTGGGTGCACCCCATCAGCCAATTTTTTACCCATCCAACACTGCAAGCATCAATGCCGCAGTCACTTAATTTATTGATGAGAATGGGGTGAGAGACAGTGTCAAAGGCCTTCTTAAAGTCTAGAAAGACTATGGCCACAGTGACACCATCATCCAAGGATTTAGTTACTTGGTCATAAAAGGCAATCAGGTTGGTCTGGCAGGACCTGCCTTTGGTGAACCTATGCTGATTGCCCCTGAGCATGATCTCCCATGCAGGCCCCCCACAGATATGCTCCTTGATGATTCTCTCCAAGAGCTTCCCGAGCACCGAGGTGAGGCTTACAGGCCTATAATTACTTGGGTCCTCCTTACTCCCCTTCATAAAAATAGGGACCACAATAGCCAGTTTCCAATCCCCCGGCACCTGACCAGATGACCACGAATGCTCATACAGCTGGGCCAAGGGCTCCGCGATGACCCCTGCCAGCTCCCTCAACACCCTTGGGTGGAGGGCATCTGGAAATGCAGATTTAAAAATGTCTAGCCCTTCCAGAAGATCCCTAACTACATCTGCACTGACTGAAGGCTTGATAGAGCTATCCCCAAGACTGTCTCTACCTCTGGTAGGTGGGATATCCCAGTCCCTGTTCAAGAAAACGGGTTTTCCGCCCCAGTCCCCGTGTTTTGGGGGGACCTGTGGAGTGGCATGGCAACTCTGTGCTGCTGCTGGCTTCACGTCTGGCTGCTTGGCACCCACCCTCCCCCAGCTGCTGAATCCACCACCGGTTTCCTTGTGTCCAAGGGCGAGGCCCCGCACACACTGATTTGCCCTGGGCCCTGCACCCTGCTTGGGTCGTCTCTGGCCCTGGGGGTCAGCCTGTCTTCCTGGGTCTGCTCTGACCTGGCTCAATGTGCTGCAGAGGGACTGGCTGGGAAAAAAAGTGCTTCAATATGGGGCTAGTCTTCCGGCAGCCCCTACACTGAAGCACCCTTGTGCCCCAGTAAGCTATTGTCAGCATCTACACATGCATTATAGTGAAGTAAATATCTCCACTGTAGGTCAGTACTCAGTCCTAATAGCACTATGCATGTAGACAGTGATGTTTTAATGTGGAGCTAATTAGTCAGGTCTTGTGTAGATGCACCCATAGATTGACTTCATTTAAATCAGATTTAATCTCTAACCTGCCTTCTGCCTGACTTCAGACTACCATGGCTAACTACCTCAATCATGTTACAGACCAACTCATTCAGAGAAGCATGAGCTTTCATAGGCTATGACCTACTTCACCAGAGCATATGAAAGCTCATACCTGCCTGAAGAAGTTAGTTTATAAGGAGCCACCCTGCCCTGCCTTCTTCCTATATTCCAAGCATGTTAGAGCCATATGAATTGGTCACTACAAATAATACTCATGCTAAGTTTTCTATACATTCATTTTTCATAAGCCAATTCTTAATCCCATGAATACATTAGGGATCATCAAAGTATAGTTTGGACACAAATATTCCAGGCAATACTTAACCTAACTTAAACCAATAAATAATCATTACTTCCAGGGTGGAGTTGGTCAAAGTAACATTGTACTGCTTCTTCTATTTGACTAGATGGATGAAAACTTTTAAAGTAGAGAGGCACAGAAATGGTCCAGGGCCTGGACAAACAAGATTTACAACATGAAACTTTAAGAGCTCTAATTATTTAATTTGTTGAGGAGAAAGTTAAAAAGTAACTTTTTGATCCTTATATATAGAAAAGGTACTGATAGCAGGGGTCTTTTCAACCTTGCTGACAAGGACATAACAAAAATCCAGTGGCTGGAAGCTGAAATTAGAAAAAAAAAAAAAAAAAAAAAAAATCAAACTTGAAATAAGGGGAAAATTCCTCACTGTGAGAGTAATTAAACATCGGAATGCAATTTCCTCACTGTGAGAGTAATTAAACATCGGAACAGTTTACCAGAGGAGGTGATAGACTCCGTTGCTTGGAGTCCTTAAAATGAGACTAAGTATCCCTTTAAACAGACGTTCTTTATAGCCCTGGGAGAAATTCTATATCCTGTGTGTGTAGGATTAGATGGATAGTTATGGTGGTCTCTTCTGGCTGTGCAACCTATGATTCATCTAAGTCTCATGCTTCATGCTCTTCTACCATTGGTTTTGGGGAAAAGGGCCTGTACTGCTTTCAATACGCTCCAGTTTTTGTTAAGATGTTCAGCTTCTTGTTAAGAAGATTATAATACTCAAATTAGGGTTTTGGCTAAGTTATCTGTAAGTAGGGCTGACCTTATGGGTGGGTGACTTGGGTGACCACCCAGGGCACCCTTGTCAGGTGGGCACCACACAAACACATGCAAGTAGCTCACACTCACAGCCACGCTCTCCCCCTCACCCCTCCATAGCCAATCCCTACCCCGGGGCAGGAGAAGCTGTGCCCAGTCCAGCCCGCTTCCAGCTGCTACTCAGGAGTACCTGAGCTGGGCACATGTAAACAGGGAGGTGCCTGCTCCAGTCTACCCACCTTGCTCCCTGTGGAAGCAGGGGGTATTTCTCAAAGGGGAACCTGGGAGTAGAGGCCCCTAGAAATCCCCTTCCAGGTACTTGGGGCAAAGCACACAAACCCAGTAAGGGTTAGAGTTCTCCTGCATCCTTGCAGGAATCGTGGCAGCAGCAGAGTGGCAAGAAAAGCAGGAGACCCAATTTGTAAGCTCCTGCCCTCTCCACGTTGGTGGACGCATGGGAGCCAGTTGTATAACTGGACGTCTAGTGTAGGCAGGGAGAGAGGGACAGGAAGATGGAACATGGAGCTGCGCAGCTGAGAGTGAAACAGATGCCGGCCGTGTTGATGAGGGGAGAATCTCTGTGGCCGGGTGTTTGGAGAACACTTGGCAACAGGTACCTGAGACCCAGGCAAAGCAGTCAGGAGAGAAAGCCCTGGGGCACTTTCACCAAGCCGGGTAAAGAGGAAGGCTTTGTCATTGCTGATTGGAGCAGGATGAAGCAAGTGGGTACTTAATGCATCGAGTCGAATGACTGGAGAACAGCTGATTCCCAAGAAAGAATTAGGTTCTGCGAGTTGCACCTTTTCTGGAAAGCAAGAACTTCAGCATATAAACAGATCTAGCCTTAAGAACTTGAAGGGATCTTGATGATTTAATTAAATTAATTGGACTAAATTGATTTCCTTAATGATCAATGGATTATGGACAGTTTTTGATGTCATCAATTATTGTTATTGGATGATCTTGTAGAATTAATTAGGCAGTTTGCTTTTCTTACAGATTAAGGAATTTTGGATGGATTTTGATTTATATTGACTTTTGATTATGTGATTGCCTAGTGGAATTAATTGTATGGACTGATTTCCTTAATGAGCAAAGAACTGCACACAGTTTTGATTTCCCTGATCATTGTTTATTTATCGTTGACTGATTAAGTAGGCGGAAACTTTGATAGGCTGAACATTGGTCCAAGTTGATGACACTCACTCGGAGATCCTATTGATAACAGCAAGTGAGCCAACACCATGGTTGTTTCTCTTTGCAAGAAAGGAGTGGGACAAACATCATTCTACTCAGTTGGTGTTTGGAAAGGATATGAAGGGAAGTGGAGCCCCACAAAGCACCCTTGTATGTGACCAGAGCAAGATTCCTACTGACAACCAGAAACCCTCCTAACACTATACAGGAACAAGGTGTGGCAGGAAAGAGGTGGGTCTGTTCTAGTGAGCGGGACACACTGAAGGTCAAGCTGTTTAATCCTAAAAGCTGGGGGCTTGAGTTCTTGCTCACTGCAGCACAGGTCATACCTGTGGCACTGCTCACACACCATGTTGTTTTCCCTCCCTGTTGGATTGTCGCCTGCCCCCCTGCCTCTGCCTGCAGCAGAGCTGCTGACTTGGGGAAGCACCAAAATATAAGTACACCCAGAGCACCATCTTCCCTTAGGATGGTCCTATCTGTAAGAGTAAAAATATTTTGTTTCCAAGATGTACATCTGTCTAGATGTATTCTAGGTTTTATTCCATCTTCCCTGAAATATTACAAAACAGCCATATCTGGATATGGGACAGTGATAGGGTAAGCCATTGCTTTCATCTTGTGAAGAAAATCTTCTTAAGTGTGTAATAATGTATCTAGCTCACAAGCTTGAGTGCATACTCCGAAGTAGATATGCAGTCAGAAAACAATTTCCCCCAGGTCAGATTGCCAAGGATCCAGGGAATTTTCACTTTCTGCACCATGGGGTTCTTCTTCTAGGATCATCTGGGCATATCTCATGCAATCAATTTCTTGCCATTGCAAGAATTGTGAAGACTGGTGGCATCTTAGTCTTTCCTGCTCCCTGGCCAGTGGCACACATTTCAGTCTCTTGTCTTCTAAATGCTTTAGCCTAACAAGGTCTTTGTGGTAAACCTCTACTGGAAAATGACACAGGAGGTCAAATTACATGAGCTAATGGACCAGGCTGCCCTAGCCTTAAACTATCAGCAACTATGAAGTTACAGGACAATTCAGAAATCACAACAATGAAGAGCAGTACTTTTCCTGCTCAGATGAATTTTCAGATTAATATTCAGATGAGTACTTGTGAAAATTTCTCACAAGTGCTCAATAACTACTTGAATACTTACAAGTATAAGCAACAGAAAATCAAAGTTAGAGTTTGTGTGTATGTGCATTAATCCTTTTTATCAGTAACTGGCCTGATATCTGTTAGACCTATGTGTAATATGCCATGTAGTACATGGAGCCCCACACAATGTATACTTTTGCCATATATATGCAGCTCAACATTTTTCATATGCTTCTTTATCACTCGTAGGCATCTCATCTGCATGAAAGCGCATGCAGGCTTGTACATATCTTTCCTTAAAATAGCTTAACCCAGGCAATGTCATCTTTTCTCTAGCTTTACAAATGGATTGACTTGGGCAACAGGAGGTCAAATGACTTGTCCAAGGTCACACAGCGAGTTGACAGATCAACTACAATCTGACCCAAAGACCCTTTAAACTACAAGACCTTTGTTCCAGCGAGACCCCACAGCCTTCAAAATTGTCTTATTCTATATATCATACTGAGTTTACAAGAACCTTTCCTTAACTTCTCCACCTCCTTCCACTCACTGTTTGACTGCTGTGGTTTTATTACAAACATGCATACTGTGAAGACACACATATACCATTCAGAGTCAGGATGATTCATTTAAACATAACAGATAAAAAACAAATAAAGGCAGTTAACTAAATCATTTTTTAGGCTACTTATGTGTGATGTATATTTACTGCATGACATTTCATCTAAAGCTCCAAACTCCTCTGGGATCATTAAGGACAGATATCAAAAGCTATAATTTTAATTTATTAAAAGTGAATGCAAATACAATATTCTTATACATGACAGTAACAACTACTGACAACATTTCTTGTCATATTAAAGTGGAACTCCATGAGAAGTTTGGATGTGAGCAAACTAAGAACACTGCTATAGTCCAATATGAAAAGACATGCAATTGGGAGCTATTGTTAGTAAATTCATAAGCAAATCAATTTTTTATGTAAATTAGCATAAATAAAACATCCATATAACATCCTCCTCAATAGTAAAAAAGAGAGGATAATCACAAGACAGCAGCTCCTTTCTAAACACATATTTAGCAAAATACTGCATGTAAATTATCTGACTGTTGCTATGATATGGATTTAGATACATAAGTTAGGATCACAATCATACCTGTGCATTAATTGGGTATAACTGATAGGAAAATAACACCAATGAAAGTCATCTGGAAAGTTCTACTACTGCCTAGAGTCCTAAGGCTATTTTTTAATAATGAGTATGAAGAAGCAAGAGCCTGCCTAAGTCATATTACTATTCATTATTTATATTGGGCCTTAAATGCACGTCAGTTTTCTGACTAGAAAACACAACATTAAGCGTGCGCCAAATTCATTGTTATCAAACTTGTACAAAACAAATAGGGCAAGAGTAACTGTCTAGACCTTTTTGACGGGGACACCAATGTAAGAAGGCTTTATCCAAGCTAGTTTTACAGAGGAATGTGCATGCAATTCCAAGGAACTGGAAACAAAAAGAATGGAGGAGAAAATAAAGGATACATCTACACCGCAATCAAAGGTGTAACTGTAGCATGCATAGACATATTTAAACTAATTTTAATATAGCTACCTTGGATAACCATAGCAATGAAACGCAGGCTACCAACCTGGGTATGTACCCAGGGTTTGCATTTTCACTGTTACACTAATCTGCCAGATGTAAGTTAACATGGTTAGGTCTACACATGTTGCCATCAGAAATATTGTAGATGTATCCAAGTTATGAAGCCAACAACAAGAGTATAGGTAGTGGGTGGAAACAGAACGATTGTTTCACAGTTGGTAGGGTCAGAAGGGACCTGAGCAGATCATCAAGGCCGACCCCCTGCCAAGGGCAGGAAAGAATGCTGGGGTCAAACGACCCTGGCAAGGTGATTGTCTAGCCTCCTTTTGAAGACCTCCAGGTTACAAGTGAACACCACTTCCCTTCAAAGTTGGTTCCAGCTCCTAGCCGCTCTGACTGTGAAGTAGTGCCTCCTGATATCTAGCCTGAATCCACTCTCAGGCAATGAGAGTGTTATGGCTGTTATTCCTTGTTACTCCCGGTAGTGCTCAGGGGAACAGGGACTCCCATTGCCTGCTGGTCCCCCTTGGCCAATTTATAGATGGTCACCAGATCCCCTCTCAGCCTTCTCTTGTGGAGGCTGAACAGGTTCAGGTCCTGTAGCCTCCCCTCGTAGGGCTTGCCTTGCTGCCCCCTGTTCATGTGGGTGGCCCCTCCTTTGGACCCTCTCGATGCTGGCCACATCCCTCCTGAAATGCGGCGCCCAGAACTGGACACAGTACTCCAACTGCAGCCTAACCAGTGTCACACAGAGGGGGAGGATCACCTCCTTGGACCTGCTCGTGGTGCATCTGTGGATGCATGACAAGGTGCAGTTAGCCTTCCTGACTGTGTTCTCACATTGGTGGCCCATGTTCATTTGGAATCTATAATGACTCCAAGATCCTTTTCTGCCTCTGTGCTGATGAGAAGGGAGGTCCCCAGCCTGTAGGTATGCTGCTGGTTCTTCTTCCCCAGGTGCAATACCTTGCTCTTGTCAGTGTTGAAACCCATCCTGTTCTCATCCACCCACCCCTGTAACCTGTCCAGATCTAGTTGCAGCCTGTCCCTCTCCACTAGCATGCCCACTTCTCCCCACATCTTAGTGGGGAGACTGTCACAAAAGTAATGGAGATAATGAGATTCCTCATCCTTTCTTCACTCTATTCACTTTCTAGAACATAACTGTAAAGAGGTTGGGTCCACAAATATAGCTCTGTGCCACAGATGCATAGGGCAACATGGGCTGCCACTGTATCAATTCCAGCAGTGTGATCATCTGTCCCTGCAGCAGTGGCTATTTTTATGTCCCTCCACAAAGGCCTTCTGCCCTGGTCACCCCTCTCAATTATGTTACTGGTTGGGTCATATCTTGTAAAGGACTTGGCCACTTTTTATGCGCATTTTGAAGGTTCTATCAGCTTAAATGTAATAGCCTGGATTTATAAACTGTGGATATGATCACGTTGGTTCTTTTGGGGATAATGGAAAGTCAGCTAAAGTGCAAAAATATGTGCTTACATGCAAAAAGCATCTGAACCTGGTATTTAGTCTTCTCCAAAATTCATTACAGATCTTCTGCATCCATGTCTTTAGTTATGCATTATAAATATGAAACTCTTCCATTCAAGACTGGAAAAGAATTATTAGATTTAAATCCAAATTCAAACTGTAGCTTTTAACCTAGACAAAGGTTTAGCACTTTACAGTACATTTTATTTCAAAGCAGTCATCACATGAAATAGAATAAAAGATTATAAATAATCATCTAGAGATTTATTCATATTTTCAATATCTTGGGCTTGTAGATATTGTTTTTAACCTATATTATCCCAGCCCACTAATCCTGGAAAAGCTTTAAAAGTAGGTAGATTTTAATTTTTTTTTTTTTAAAGAGTGGGCATTGTTAGAGTATGTTTAATGACAAATTGAGTGATATTCATGGCTGTTGTGAGATACCAAAATGAGACTAAAGTATAAATGAGATCTGGGCATAAATCATTGAATGATTACTCAAAAAAAGGTTGATCTTGTTATGGCAACCATTAAAGATAAAAACAACTGTTAAATACATATATTATTTATTATGTAATTGAAAAAAACCCATCTTTTTTTGGTACAGTTAATTTAAATATACAATTCTAACAGCAGATGTGGTAGTGTCTCTACCAAACTACTTCATCAGATGCTGTTTGAAGAGAAACCAAAGAAACCAGTTTCTCTTCAAATGGAATCTGATGAAGTATGTTGTTACCCACAGAAGGTCATGCCTACGAACAGTTAGTTTTGAAGGGACCATCATGCCCTACCTTCTGCCTGATTTCAGACTAAAACATGTAACTACCTCCCTCTTTAGACTGAAACAAACTGTGAACACCATTTTGATCATAAACTTCACTATGTAGTAAGTATGTAGTAAGTGCTAACCACATGTTTAAACTTGGTCAAGATGGAATATTGTAATGCACCCCCAAATAAGCACCTTTCCTCAAAAGGATGTTAACAGGTGTCACAGAAAAACCAACAACAGAGCAATTTAGAGTTATCAACTTTGATTGTCAATTAACTGCTAACTCAATCCTTTGAAATTATGATTTTTTTCTATAGAGGGTCACACTATGGAATGGGGCTGGAATGCCCCAGGGGGCACATGTCTAAAGGTCTAAGACCATTTAAGTCAGATGCTGCTTTGAGTGTGTTTGAGTTGCTGGTGGGGAGGGAAAGGTAAGGGAAATGGGCCATCACTGCTCATAAAAGGACATGCAGGAGATGTTCACCTTGCTTTAAACACTGATGGACCCAAGACTCCCAGAAGTAGTGAGATCAAGAGTGTGGTTTTCAGGACTTCTGTTTAGAGTCAGAAATCTGTGACTCTGCAATACTTTTAAGAGTAAAGTCTCTCATTTGGAAATCCTTCACCCACCCTGTATATCTTTTTTCCCCCCTAATGTATTATCTCAGCTCAGAGAACCTATAGTCTAGACAGAGTGCTTGGGGAGTATCTGTAAGCAAATGGGGTGGGGATGCTTGGCTTCAGGATCTAGCATGGCTGGACTGCAGAGTATCTTTTCTGAAGGAAGAGGTGTCAGAGAAGAGGTGTGAACTTGAGACCATGTTTTGCTGATCTGGTGCTATGATAATGACTAAGGTCTACCCACACCCAGTTGGTTTAGAGATGCATGGGATCCAACAACTGGATCAACTCACAACAGACTGGCAAACCTACAGACTGGTACTGGGCAAGGTATGAAGAACATGCTAAAGGTTCTCAAAAGAAACACTTTCTGCCAGCTTGACTTACAAGGTGTATCATCCCTTCACAAGTGATATACAGCAAACTTGAGATCAGTGACTTCCAACCAGAGTACCACAGGACCCTTGGGTGCCTTGAGAGCCTTTCAAGAGTACCACAGGGTGCCACAGCATGTTAATGCTGTTAGGTGTGTAAACATGATTCATGAAATCACAGATTTCAAAGAGGAACCCATACTGTCAAAAACATTCAGTCCTGTCATGGTCCCTTTAAGTTTTTGCAACAGAAGAATTGCTCTATTATTTTTCTGTAGTCAAAAAAAAAAGTGACAACTAAAAGCTGGCATTTTCTAGGGGTGCCTCGAGTCTAAAAAGGTTGAGAACCACTGCTTTAGATTTTTTCAGAAGTAATTACCTAGACACCATAAAACAGTTCTTCAGTGTGTCAAAATGTTTGTGGATTCCAAGAGAAGAAAGTACACCTTTGCATGGAAGCAAACTCATATCTGAAATACAGTGGTAGTTAAAATTTGAGTGACTGCACTATAGCATTGGTATTTTTGCATGCTTAATAGAGGTTAATGTAGAACTAGAGGGAAAGTGGAGGGGGTGTTTAGCTTCCTGCTTTGAGCTTGCATGTGTCAATGCCTGACAGCCTTGAAGTTATCCTCCATGCAGAGCACTAGCTGAATGAAGTTGCAGTACTGAGCACAGCAGGCTAGCAGACGTAGGATCAGACTGATCGGAGGAGTGGCAGAGTCCAGACACAGCAGAATGTTATCAAAGACAGCACAGGGGAGAATGGGATACTGCACTATTCTTTTGTGTAAATTTATATAGAAGACAGTGGGCACGCAGAGATGAACTCTGAACTGCCTCAGCTGGAGTCCAGTTCCCTTTAACCTTGAGTGTTAAATAAAAAAAGAGCACTGCAGTCTTGGTTCACATGATAAACTCTCTTGCATATAGAACACCTGTTAAATATACACACAGAGATCAAAGTGGCTTTTGTCAAAGGCTTTTGTTACTATTTTACTCAACACATACTAAATTATAAATGTAGCCACCCGCTGGGAAAGCTGGGTGGTGATGGGGAGATGACTGGACCACTGACACTAGACCTTTTCTCTACCACAGTAGCCAAGTCATTTTTACAACCTTACAGGCTTATGACCTTTTTCAAACACCAGCACACATGGCTGCCTGAGTGATGCATCTGAATCTGCACCACTGTAATCAATGGGAGTTTGCCATGCACCTCACCACAAGCAGGACTAAGGTCCTAACAAGATAAATTCCCATTTTCAATTTGAGTGTAATTTTTGTGAATGTACAGTTTATCTTCTTTCCTCAGCATGCTTTCCTTAAATGGTAAATCATAAAATAATAGACAGGGGAAACAAAGCAAAAAGTAAAAGACATGTGGACAGCACATACCAAGCAGTACAAGGAACAGTGTCTTATCAGCCCACACTGCACCATTATGTCACAGCAAAAAAAAGGCTCCTTAGACCTTCCAGAATGAGCTCAGTCCAAGTGCAACAAAACTGTATGATTTAATGTACACAGACCCATAGATTATATCTGACCCACCATGTTGTTTAGGGAAA
>NW_005842531.1:697696-701812 GCF_000455745.1 Alligator sinensis
AGGTCCTGAGAGAAATGGCATCTAGCTTACATACAACAAACAATCAGAAAATAGATTGGCATGGGGAACACACAAACCCTCCCATTTTTCTGAAAATCTTCTGATAGGATAAGGTAACAAGGGCTAAATAAACAGAAAGGCCTACATATTTCTTTTCTTTCTACATAAAAGATGAGGAAAAAGAAAGTAAGGTAATGCTTTTGAACTTATTGGAAACAACAGAGCCACAGCTCAAAGTTCAGACACACAACATAACTGCTATACAATAATTTACCCTCAATTTTACTTCATAGTAAGTTTACTCTGTAGTAACGAGTTGAGACACAGTCAGCTTTTCTAAGCTAGCTGTCCACTATAGCAGTGGTCCTCAACCTTTTCGTGTACCAGGACCCATTTGTAAATGTCAATGGCTAGTCCTGCCCCAGTGACCCTCACTCCTGACCTGCTGTCCCCCGGCCCCAGCCCCCCAGTGTATAGGGCAGGGCAGGGCAGGGCAGGGCAGGGCGGGGGGTGAGGGAGGTATGGGGGCTCCCCTTGCAGGCTAGAAAAGCCATGGTTTGTCACATTTTTTCTTCTTTTAAAGGAAAATCCATTTTTAAAGTTTGTTTGCGACCCTTTTATATATTCTTCCGACTCACTTTTGGGTTGTGACCCATGGGTTGAGAAACACCACACTATAGGATATATCACTTTATCTGGCCACTAGGTGGCAAGGGGTGTCAGTTAGCATTGAGAAAATAATTATCTTTGAATGAAATTGATGAGCATAAGCACATGACTTGTAAACAGGTGCAACTTCAAATCAGCATATGGTTACTCCTCACTTTGAGGAATAGTTTTACCCTGGAGGGTAATGACGTATACTGGTGTAACGCTGTGCATTATATGTCTATTCAATTTTCATTATGCAGCAAAGTCAGGGCTGTCAAATTTTGGGTGGCTGCCTCTGGCCCTTCCCTGTGCTGTGCGTGCGCGCTCCTCTCTTCCTCACCATGGTGCACACAGTCCTAATCTTCTCCTGGCTAGGCACAGCAGGCAGCCCCATCTCTGCTGCCCCACACATGCAGCCTAGGTGCCTCGCTTGCCACCGAACACACTGTGGGAACCCTGGAGTTTTTGCTGTGCTTGCAACATGAACAGTCAAGTCCCTTCCCACTTTTGCAGCATTTCTTACGTTTTATTTTCTATCATTGCAATGGATACATCCAAGGTCCATTGCTGCACCATGAAAATTGTTTATTATTATTTTTTTAAATATTCAAAATAGGTTGTATACACCTAATAATTTGATATTTGACTTTCTGTCTATGAAGTTGTGTTCCTAACACTGGTTATACCTATAGGTTGTTAAACAGATTGTGATATAGTATTATGCTTACCCGCTTTATGTTATTTTTTCTCTTTTTAAGCTAGATCTCGATGTACAAATATCTATTTCCCTTTAGTTTTGGAGGCAAAGAGACAAAGCATCAACCCGTTATTCTCTTTCCAACATGGTATAAAGATGACAGATATTTATCTCCTCCTCTTTTCCATTTGGAACAACAGGGCTACTTTCACTGAAGCTTACTGTTTTTCTGGGTCAAAACACTCTGAATCTATTATCATTGTAAATTGCTCACAGTAAATCGACTAACAGAAGTTGCTCAAACCTGGTGTTATCAGCACCCTGGCTGCTGCCTCCCAGGAGGCCAAACACATTACAAAGAAACGTATTTTGGAAGGAAGCTTCTGAGTAATCTACTCAGTCTTTCTTCATCATGACAGAATTGTTTTCACTCTTCCTAATGTATTCTCAGTGGCTTATTGCCAATTCTTGCCTTGGATCTCTTTCCAGCAATGGTGTTTCTACACTCCTTTTCATGGAATTCAGAAGTTTTACTGCTTCATCCTGGGACTTGTTAAAATTCCTACTGTCTACTGAAGTAATGTGTCCTTCCTCTTAGTAACCCTCTTGATTGTATTTAAAGACTGGCTTATTTCAATTCCTTCCACTGCCTTTGATAGGTTAGATTTTGCTCATTTGTAACCACCTGGATTTTCTTTGTTATGTCCTTCTTTAGTATTGTGTGCCGCCATAATATATGTATAACTTTAGTGTGGACAAATTCATATTCTCAATTAGCATAACCTTTGTTCAAAGATGCCTTTCAGGGCAGTCAGCCAGTGCTCATCCAGTCTGTATGTGGACAACAAACTCTTCATTTACAAAGTATCTGTTCCTACAACTCTGAGTAGTGGGAACCATAAAGACCCTTCAGTGCTGTGGAGTAGTGAGGAATGGTGCTATATTACCTTGGGATCATACTGCCTATATTAAGGAAAGCTCTACCCCACATATGGTCTGCAGGATGGAACTATGTATAGAATCAAAGAAAATCAGGGTTGGAAGAGACCTCAAGAGGTCATCTAGTCCAACCCCCTGCTCAAAGCAGAACCATCCCCAAGTAGATCGTCCCAGCCAAAGCTTTGTCTAGTCAGGTCTTGAACCTCCAAGGATGGAGATTCCACCACCTCTCTGGGTAACTCGTTCCAGTGTTTCACTACCCTTAGTGAGAAAATTCTTCCTAATATTTAACCTAAACTTCATTGCTGCAACTTGAGACTGTTGTTCCTTGTTCTGTTATCTGCCACCATTGAGAACAGTCTAGCTCCACCTTCTTTTGAACCCCCCTTCAGGTAGTTGAAGCCTGCTTTTACATTCCGTCAGTCTTCTCTTCTGTAGACTATAAGCCCAGTTCCCTCAGCCTCTCCTCAGACATCTTGTGCCCCAGCCCTCTAATCATTGTTGTTGCCCTCCACTGGACTCTCCAACTTGTCTACAACCTTTCTGTAGTGGGAGGCCCAAAATGGAACACAATACTCCAGATGTGGCCACACCAGTACTGAATAGAAGGGAATAACCATTTCTCTTGACATGCTGGCAACACTCCTACAAATTCAGCCCAGTATGCCATTAGCCTTCTTTGCAACAAGGGGATACTGCTGACTTATATTCAGCTTATTGTCCACTGTAACCCCCAGGTCCTTTTCTGCAGACCTGCTGCCCAGCCTGTCAGCCCCCAGCCTGTACTGGTACATGGGATTATTCCATCCTAAATGCAGAACTTTGCACTTATCTTTGTTGAACCTCATGAGATTTCTTTCGGCCCAATCCTCCAATTCGTCTAGATTACTCTGATTTGTAACCTTACCCTCCACTGTATCTACTCTCTACCCCACTCCTCTCCTCTCCCCCCCCCCCCCCCCCCCCCCCCGCCTGGTGTCATCTGCACCAAGAAAATATAGAAAATGATTCATAAAATTGCAAAAAAAACCCATTTACATCAGAGTGAAATGGAAAACTTTCAATTTTTTTCATGAAAAATTAAAAAGAAAGTCCCCGTGGTATAATCAACAGCCTGGTAGTTTGGGTACTCACCAGAAACATGGGCTACCCAAGTTCAACTTTCTGCTCTGCTATTCTACTTTGCATAGATAACTGAATATTTCTGGGACAGGGAGTTAAATTTAAGTCTCCGACAAACCAAATGAGTGTTTTTGCTACCTAGCAACTTCTAAGGATGGTCTTTCTGTCACTGGTTTGGACCAGAAAGCTTTCTTGATTAAAACTTCATCAAAAAGGGTACATTTCTATGAAAAGTTCAGTTCTAGCAAAGTTTCAGGGGTATAGGTTGTAGCCATGTTAGTGTAAAGACGTAGGCAGATAAGGTTCTTTGGGTAAACCTGATCTCTTTTATTAGACCAACTCAAATAGGATATCAGATTTACCCAAAGAACCTTGCCATTCTGACAAAGTAACATTTTTTATAAGCCCATGTTATTGGCTAGCAATTCTACAGGATACTATGGAACAGGCACAGCTTTGCTGCATTGGGAAGGACTCGAAACATGCTCCATTATGGCCTCCTTCCTGGGAGTAGGACATGCAGTGAGGGCATTGTTGGTTAACCTATGAAGAAGGCTTAACTCTGTATAGTACATCTGCAAACCCACAGCCATGCTAATAGCCACAGGCAAGCTGGACAGATACTCTATAGACTTCCTTTGATTTGGAGAAGGGCTCTAACCCTATCTCCACTTGTTCCCATCAGATAGCCTTCACAGAAAGCCTGC